>NW_003852455.1:3247969-3263622 GCF_000181295.1 Otolemur garnettii | reverse complement strand
AAAAAAAAAAAAAAAAAAAAGAGAAATGCTGAAAATACAAACTTTCATACTAAAGTAAAAGATGATCATCATTAAATCCCAACTAAAGGCACTGGGAAAGCACTTAGGTGTAGAAGTGGCAAAATCTCTAGCCTTTAATGAGCCCCTACTACACGAAAGACACAGTGCCATGGAGGTCACCTAGTGCCATCTCAGTTAACACAAAAACAAGCCCAGAGCTCTCTTTTACAAATTAGAGTTGAGGTGATTTGCTCATGGCCACGCAGATAATATATGGCAAAGTCACGTGCCTGTTTAAGTCAGACGTGTTTAAGTTCAAAGTCTGTATGAAATAGTTTGTTGGCAAAATCTTTACTATTGTTCAGTTGACTAGCAAATTGAATCGTAAAGGTTTCTATGGGAGGCCATCAGAAATAAAGCTTTTCTAGTGGTTCATACACTATATAGTTGTATTTAAATATAAGAGAAGAAACTTTTCTTTTTCTGTGGTTATTTGTTCATTTTTTACACATAGGTACTTAATGGACAGAGTTAGCATTTTATATAGAGCTGTTTAACAGCTGAGCCTTGATGAAGATATTTATAGTTAGAGATACATAGTTATTTTATATTCTAATTTATTTTTTGCTGATTAAGCCTAAAGAGAACCCATGAAAAATTACATCCCCCAGATACACTTGGCCAACAGTGGCATAAAACATGATGAAAATCTAAAACTTCTCTAAGAAAAATCATGAACTGTTCCAATACCAGGTGAGGCAGGGTCAATGCCTTAGTGTTTGTTCCACACTGACCCCAATGAGGTAAAGTGGGAATGACTTCTGTGAAAGCCACCGTCTCAGTGGCTGTACCAGGCTGATTCAATCACAAGGCCAAGGTCCTGTATTTTCCCTACTGTGATGCATTTGTCCCTGAGGCCAGCACACCATGAAGTTCTGATGTCATTTCACAAGGCTTAGGGGTCAGGGACAGACAGCAACAACAGATCTAAGGCTTGAGAAATTCCTTTTGGGGTGGGATGAGGCGGACACAGTAACACTTTCTTAGTCCTGTTTCCTCCAGCAGGACCTTCATTTGGCAGGGAATTGTGGTCTCTCTTGAACCCTCAAGAAGGTCGGTTTCCACATGTAAAGGCTGGCAGTTCAAGTAAATTCCAGGCAAGAAGTTGCCCACAGAGCATAACTTCCCCTGTTGGCCTGGTCCTGGCAGGATTCCCTAACAGGGATTCTATTCATCGAATAGCATTAAAAACCACCTCCTTCCACACCGGAACCCTGACCTTCCCATTTGATGAGTAAGAGGTGGAGAACCCCCACCTCAGCCCATGCTCCAGGAATTCCCCTTCTGTGTAGTGTCCCCCCCAACACACAGACCCTCCCCACCCACCCCCCACAGTGCTCCACGAGCCTCTTACCAGCCTCCAAGCCATTTAGGAAGCACAGCTTGTGCGTGACTTATCTCCCCACTCATGCCCGTGCTTGGCTCTGTGCTTTATATTTGGCTGGTACTGAACAAACACCTTGGAAAATGCTAAATAATACAAATTCTAAAAATAGCTATATAGGGGATTTTGAGGACCTAATTTAGGAACTCTCAGTGGTTTATGACTCAGGGTGCAAATAAATATCTATTTTTTTTTAATACCTACAAAGTGTCTGGCACATAGTAGGCTTAATAAGTCGTGATTAATTGAATGGACAGGTTAACTGAAGAATGCCAGGACAGGAAGGCTATGACAAGCATTTCTGCAGTCCTCTAATCAAGACGAAAGTCAACAGCACTACTGTGGTAGATGACTCCATTTCACACTGAGTTTCAGAAATCCACAATTTCACAAGTTATACGAACAACTAAAAACCTCCCATTGATCATTCCATTATCATTGTATTATATTATCAGCACATCAGTGGAAGGTGTCTCTTTAACTTTCTCAAAGTAACTTTTAAAATTATCTTATTTTTGTTTAAAGTTTCTCATGAAGGGGAAACTTGGAAAGAGAATTTAACTATAAACAAAGGCACTTTCATTCTTTCTTTCTAAATTGCAAAGGTCAGATTATTTTCTAAAGCCTGGGTTCTCTTTATTGATGAAGATGTGCAAATTAGGAATTAAATGATAAAGTCAGCCCTCCTTGTCTGCAAGCACGGCCTCTTGGCTTTTTAATAGCCCTCTCTTCCATGCGGTTTGAGATAAAGTGGTCCCAATTATTTTAGACTCCTTTAAAGGAAAAGATATCCATAAATTAAACTACAGCCCTTGCCTCATTTCCCAGAGAAATTGAATTCTTACTTTAAATGACTGAAATCACATTGCCCAGAACCAGACAAAACTCCCTTCATAGGGTTACAAAAGATGGACACAGCAGCGCAGAACTTTGGAACTAAAAAGATAAGTAGAAATAGGTATAAAAACACACACGGTAAGGAAAATTCAATAACAAGATCAAAGCTAAACTTTCTCCTTCACAGGGTTCCTGTTAAGATTTTTTTCTCCCCTCTTCTGCGCCATAATCTGAGTCTCGGAGACTTTAGTTCCTATTCAACCTCCAGATCAAACAGTTCACACACATCTGCTGGGCAGGGTTTGGGTCTTTTTTGTCTTGTTTAAGTCATTCCATAATTGCTGGGAGAAAGACGAGAAGTTTGCACATCCACGTAAAGGCAACAGCAAAGCACATCACCGCAGTCCTTCTGCTCATGGAAATGAGGGGTCGATGGCAGATGCGTGTAAGTGAGGGTGCAAATGTTTGTAAAATGGAGTCCTGCATGTTCCAAAGACGATTCTATCTGATTACTTACCTTAGCATTTAAAATTAGCCTTTTTTAAATTAGAAATCATTTTGTTTCCTATTTTTCCCAAATGGAATCCTGCCTCTGGCTGTTTTGAGAACAGGAAGGTCAGAGGCCTGGCTTCAGGGGTATGCAGTGTCTGTACACACAGCTACAGACGCACATACACGAGCGCAGGAGGCAAATCGTGGTCCCTAGTGAACAGGGGTCTTCTGTGGAAATGCAGAGCAAGAAATGTATTACAGCAAGAGGACAGGAAGGCTTCCTGGAGGAGGTGCACTCAAACAGAGCCTGGAAGGACACATTATCTAGGCTTTTTTAGAAAAGTAGATGGAGCATGTCCCAGGCAGGGGGACTGGTATGAGCAAAGTCGTGCTGGAAACATAGGCATGTTCAGGGTCCAGTGTAACTGGGGCTCAAGGCCTGGCACTGGGCAGAGTGAAATCCTGGTGGCGGGATGGAGGTTGAGATACTGACATGACAGTGTTGTATTTGTTTATTTTCTACATCATCTTTCCTCTTGTCTCGGATACTCCCTGTCTCCGCCCAACCCTCAGTGTTAGTCTTCTGCTTCCAAACAGTAAGCTCCAGCCAGTACCATACTGATGTCCTCTGTTGTAAGTGATGCGGGATGAGGAGAGCAAAGTCTGACAATGGAAGCATCTAAATAGCCTGTGAGGAACCACAGGGCTCCCTGGTCTCCGCTTCTGCTACATCCTCTGCAGGTAATGCACTCTCTCTCCAAAACCACCCGCCCTGCTATTGGAAGGGCACAGTCCTTATCTCAGATGCCCTCACGGTCATCCTCCAGCCAGCCACTGTGTGGGTTAGGTTAAGTAGTGCTAATCTTCTATAAAAAATAACCCTCAAATCTCAGTGGCTTAATACAATAAAATTGTATCTCTTGCTTAGGCAGAGTTCGGTGCTGACCAGCAACTCTCCTGGGTGACCTTTTGCCAGCAGCCTTAGGGACCCAGAAAACTTCTATTTGCCACTAACATGCAGTCTGACCTTGGACAAACACTTCCCTTTATGGACTTCTGAGTTCTCATTTAAAAGATGGAGCTAATAGTTCTTGACCACCTACCTTATGGAATTCTTATGACTGTTAAATGCTTAGTACATGACAACTATAATTACGAAAGCCTTAACATTTAGTAAATTCTTACTATCCCTAAGACACAGTGCTATGTGTTTTATGAGCATTATTTCATTTAATATTCATAACGACATTGTCACAAAAGTTCTACCACTATGATTATAATCATTAAGTGGGTTTTGGCATTGATAAGTGAAATAGAATTTAAAAGAATATTCCTTGAACATATTCAGCAGGCTCCTCACTCAGGATCTTTCCCTTGTGAATCTCTCTTTCAGGAATGCTCTGTGTGGACGTCAACGTGGCTGACGTGCCGCCTTCATTCAAGGCTCTAGTTAGGCTATGCTCCTGTCTGCTCCATTCCTCCAAAGTATAACTCCTATCCCATCTCCCTTCTCTATCCTCTGACTTCGATGTACAGCGTTTCAGCTCTCAGACTTGTGATTTTATACATTTATTTACTGTCAGTCCTCCCCCAGTGAAACCCTAATGTCCATGAAAGCCGGAATTTTGCTTGAAGCGTCCACTGTTCTACCTCCAGTGAGACTTACCACGTAGGAGGTGCTCAGTAAATATTTGTTGTGACCCAATCCTTACACTGCAAACCGATGTGGGAAAATGACCCTTTGTTACTTTTTTTGACTCGAGGAGCCGCATCAAAAACACAGCTGCAATATTGAGAGGGCTTTGAGTCTAAAATGTTGACACCCTTACAGCTTAGGGTGAAGAAATCTACCAGCTGCAACCTGTCAGCTGTCTCCTGGTGAAAGGTTAGAGGGAAGCATGCTCCCTTTCAGACAATTCCCAGGCATCTGGGTTGCCTGCGCGAGCCTTAATCAAGTTATCATATCTAGCCAGTGTCTCCTGGATCCCGTCACTTCTGAATGAGAAAAAATTTGCAGACAAATTTCTAGCAGCAGGAAGTTGGTGCTCTCCTGCAAGGCTGCCTGAAAAGCACCCGCAAGTCAGCAGCCTCCCTCCCACTCCCGCTGGGAGTCGGCTACAGGCCGCTGGCTTTGGAACTGGAGGGTTTTGTGCTTTCAGCCTACCTGCCCCTCCGAGATACTGCTCTGGTACCAGTACTGCCCCAGGCTTGTCCAGATGAGACCTAAGCCCACGTCCAGGTGACATCTCCCTAATGGGCTCTGCTGAGTTGCTCTCGTCAAAGGAGACAGCCTTTGCCCAGAAATCAAGAAGCCATCAGCACCAGCCAAGACTGACATGGTTTTGTCCCCATGTTACGGGACATTTGATAGAGCACTGGGAAAGTTCACTTTAACTGAACAGAGCCTTTCTCAGAAGGAAGGTCTGTGCCGTGCTGGCCTCGGGATGTGCCCAACCATTTTCACTTTTTAGCAAAACCATGAGAGAAAAACAGAAAGCACTTTTCGGCCTTCACTAGAAAGGATACTTTTTTTTCCCTTGGAAGAGAGAGTTTTGCTAGAGAAAAAGAGCTCAGAGGATAAAGATATTGGCAGAGCTTAATGCCATAAATCTGATTAATTTACCTTGTGACACTCTCAACAAAAAAGTTAAGGGTCAGAGTCTTGCCTGCAAACTGACCTTTCACCTGCAGCCAAGGCGGTCACAATGGGGGCCTGAGCCGCCTTTCACAGCTACCTGCTGCTTTCTACAATGAGATTGGACACAGTTTTCAACATGATGGAGAACACCTCCAGAGCCAGTGTCCTTTGTTCCTTCTGCCTGCCCAGTGGAAAGTGCCCAGGCCAACATCTTCACCTTCCAGCATTCAAATCAGACCAGACAAGAGCTCGTATATCTAGGACGGTGGGGAGGGAAAGTAAAATAGAGATCTGTCTCTAGGAGTCATTGCCTGCATGTGTATTTCACAGCTTACAGAGTAGAGGAAGATGACTAAGTCTTGGTCCTTGACTTAGGAGAATACAGGAGACCACAGGATAGAATCAATGCCTAACATAAGGGAGGTTCCTGATGCACGATCACAGGCCAAGAGAACATGTTTTATAAAGAGGACCCTACAAGAGACAGAGTCTGGGATTCCCAGACTGGGAAACTCAGAGAATAGTGTTTACATTTGTCTCTTAAATTACAGCAGTGCACATAAGAGATGGGAAATGGGGTGACCCTCCCTCTGCTCCTCACATTTATGTTGAAAAGCATCTCAAACCGAGCAAGATTTTATGGGGCACAGTTAGCTTATCCTGGGGCCTCCGTCCTGGCACTCTCTCTGAGCACCGCAGCCCAGCTCCTGCCTGGTGCCGAGTCGTGTTGCCAGCAGCCTCGCCGCTTTCTTACTTTGCATTTCATCCTGGACTCAGCAGAATGTATTAACAGAGGGGACATGTGGCAGAATGGCATGAGAAAATGGAAACCAGACGCACAGTCAGGCACCCACCAGGAGCTGTTTATCCATGGAATTAACCTTTTGTTCGACATTTATTTTGTGGCGAGGTTGTTCTGTGTTTTTAAATTCACATTTCTCTCCTGGCTCTTCTAGGGACGCCCAGTTTTTGCTGATTCAGCACTTCACCAGCCTGGCAGAGGGAGTTTTAAACAGCTGGCAGCCACGGAGGCTTGAAAATGCTCCCTTGGGCAGTGCAATTCAGCTCCCTGTAGATTTACAGCAGCAGCAGATGGTTCCAGGTGGGCTCCTATGAGAATTCCAGGCAGGCCCACCTCCGTCTGCACACTGACATTGTGTCTAGACGGGAGGCTGGGCACGCTCACCTGCTAAATTCACTTTGAAACTGCTCGAAATGTAAAAGGTAGTTATCGATGCTGAAAGGTCTGGAATGCGCAGGCAAGACACCAGGACTTGCTCAGGAAGAAAGAGGGAAGGAGGGAAGGAACCGGAGGTGGAAGGAGAGAGGCACTGAGCAGGGAATGCGCGTGCCAGATGGACACAGAACAGGACTCCACTGCCTGCCTGCTCTCTCCCTGGTGGGTGACTGGACCCCCTTTTGAGGGGCACTGATGGTTAGACAGAGCATCACGGCTCAGCTCTGAGAAGGAGCAATCAATGCTCCAGTGTCAGCCTATAGGGAGCTCCATAGAAATCCTTCCACACAGCACGTGGCCAGAGCAGTGTCTCACACATGTAATCCTAGCACTCTGGGAGTCCAAGGTGGGTGGATTGCTTTAGCCCAGGAGCTCAAGACTAGCCTGAGCAAGAGTGAGACTCCTTCTGTACTAAAAATAGAAAAATTAGCCGGACATGGTAGCAGTTACCTATAGTCCCAGGAGGCTGAGGCAGGAGGATGGCTTGAGCCCACAAGTTTGAGGTTGCTATGAGCTGGGATGCCATGGCAGTCTAGCCTATGACTCTAGCCTGGGACAACAAACTGAAACTTTAAAAAAAAGGAAGAAAGAAAGAAATCCTTTCATACTAGATGTGGTAATGGCAGTGGAGCTCATTTTTGTTGATTCGGTCAGGTTGGAAGCCCACTAGGTCAAAGGGCAATGGCTGTGTTTGAAGTAGAAGCTGTGGTATATGTATACCATGGAATACTATTCAGCCACTAAAAAGATGGAGACTTTTGTATTAACCTGGATGGAGACAGAACACATTCTTCTTAGTAAAGCCTCACGGGAATGGAGAAGCAAGAATCCTATGTACTCAATTCTAATATGAAGGCAGTAGATGAACTAATACAGGGCAGGGTAGGGGAGTGAGGGAGCAGGAAGATGGAAGGAGGGAGGGGGAGGGGGGTTCACAGTATACAGCACACCTCTTGGGAGAGGGACACAATTATAAGAAGAACTTTATCTAACAAATGCAATCAGTGTAACCTAATTCTTTGTACCCTTAATGAATCCCAAACAACAAAAAAAAAAGAAGAAAAGAAAGAAATAGAAGCAGAAGGTGGCCAGGAGCTCCAGCCCCTCAAACCTTTCCTCTAACTTCCCTGACCAGTACTCTAGCCCACAAAAGGCACTGAGGTTGAAACCAACTGTTCCTTTCCATTGCCAACTTGGAAGAAAGCCCTGAGAGGAGGGAATTGACCTGAGTCACCCTCAATCAGGAATCAGAAACAAGTCTCCTGTCATCAGCCAAGTACTCTCTCTCACACTCCAGAAGAGCTATACCCTCGGGCACCACCACTCCCTGATTCTACAGAAGAGGAACCAAGGTTGCTATGAGAAGCAGAAAGAAGCAGGCTTGGGACTGTGGGTGTTCCCCATCCCAGCACATGTTCCCAAGCTGCAGCTGGGGGACACGCAGTGCATGAGACTGAAGCATCCCCAAACCACCTCTGGCCCCAGTTCCAGACTACAAGGCTTCATCTGGGTGCCGTATGTCTGGCATCTTAGAGATTTCACTGTACATGGAACACATAAACATCATAATAAGGAAGATACTAAATTTGTTTATCCATTCAATGCTTCTTAAAGGGTTTCCTTGTGATTTATTAATTTTCTAAGATAGAAAAGTAAAAGAGAATAACAAAACAATAGGTCACGTACTCTCTAAACAAAGCTGGTGTTAGGCCCATCTTAAACAGGACTGTCTTGACATGTTGACAGATACATTTCAGTAGGGAAATCAATGGCAGAACATGATGCAATTTTAACGGATGAAAAATGTGAACAAAAGAAGTTGCATGGCTCTTAGAAAACACAGAGAGATCATCCAGACTTGCAGTTGAATACCAGATGTTGGCATCCGGAGAGACCCTGATTTGACAGTTTGTCAGGGAATATGAAGAAAACACAAAGGAAAATTCAGGGGAAAAAAAAAGTTATAGAAAGGATTGCTTCAGTGGCCCAGTGAAACAGCCTTGGAATGTCAGAAAGCCAGAGTTTATCACCCATGAAGCTTGGGTTATGTAAAGTGCAGCCTTGGCCCAAGAAAGTTCCGGAAGGGTATCTGAGGGTGAGGAAAGGGAAGGTTCTTTGGTGAGCTCCATGAGACAGTCCGTGGTGGGGGAAGCAGGCCAGAGGGTACAGCTGGTTTCTGTGATGTGGCTGCAGGGCTGAGAGGAAATGGCTCTCCCAGCCGGCTATTACAGCAGCTGTGGTCGGGCGTCCCTGACAGCTGGGCACTGGCAGAGAGCACAGGAAGTGGGCTGACCTCAGCCATTAGCACTAGCGGGAAGAGGCAGCAGCTCTCCCAAGTCCTAGGTCCCCAGCACACCACTGTAAACTCATTCCAGTAGCCGAGAGGTCCTTGGCTCACATTCTCTTCTCAACTAGACAGAGTATTGATATCGAGCTCTCCTGTCTCGGGCTAGAAAGTCACTTAAAAACAATTTTTTTTTTTGAAGTATACTTTACATACAGTGAAATGCTTGTTCAGGTTTAACAAATGAATACACTCATCTGCTCCATAACCTGACCAAGACACAGGACATTTCTATCACTCTGGAAAATCCCCTCATGCCCCTTCCTGGTCAGTGTCCCTCCTTATACATAAAAGATGAAGCCCATTGATCTCCTTACTATCACTACTGGTTGGATTTACTATTCCAGAACTTTATCTAAATAGAATCATACAATGTGTCCTCTTTCATATCTGGCTCAGTAGGTTTTTAAGATTAATGAAAGTTGTTGCATATATCAGTACTAGTTCATTCCTTTTTTTTCCTTTCTGAGTAGTATTCCATTGTATGGATATACCACAATTTGTTGCTTATCCATTCAACTATTGTTAGACATCTAGAATGTATTCAGCTTTTATAATTATAAGTAAAATTGCTAAAAACATTCCTATATAAGTCATCAATTGTGTGGATATATGACTTCATTCCTCTATCTAGAAGTGAAATTGCTAAGCCATAGGGTATATGTATATTGAATTTTTAAAGAAACTAACAAACAGATTTCCAATGTGGTTATTTAGAAGTTCATGTTTAAAGTATGGCTGGCAAGGTGGCCTGGGCTTCAGGCATGTGAATAGTAGCACAGTTGGAAAGTGCAGGTGGAAATGGTGCCACACGGCAGTAAGCACATTCCCCTGGGGGCTCACATGTCTGGGTCTCAGTTTCCTTATGCATTGAGTGACATAATTGATCAGATTGATGTCTAAGGATATTTCTAGTTGTATTATGACATGATGAATCTTCCATTTCATCACCTTCTACAAAATAACAAAGTATATGGGGCCAGTGCACTACTCCTTTGAGCCACAGGCACCACCCATGCTAATGGAATCTTAATGGATCACTTAGAAGACTCAGAATCAAAGGAAATTTGGGAAATGTGGAAGATTAAATATGATAACAAATACTTTGCAACTCTTCCTATCAAATGGTGGAGTCTATTTCTTTATCCCTTGAACCTAGACCGCCTTTGTTTGGACCAACAGGAACAATATTGTGTGTGCTCCACAGCTAAGGCTTTAAGAAGTCTTGCAGAATGAGGCCAGGTACACTGTCTCATGTCTATAATCCTAGCACTCTGGGAAGCCAAAGTGGGTGGATTGCCTGAGCTCATGAGTTCAAGACCAGCGCGAGCCAGGGTGAGACCTCGTCTCTAAAAATAGCCAGGCATTGTGGTGGGCACCTGTAGTCCCACTTACTTAGGAGACTGAGACAAGAGAATCACTTAAGCCCAAGAGTTTGAGATTGCTGTGACCTTGATGCCATGGCACTCTACTGAGGCCAGCAAAGTGAGACTCTGTCTCAGGAAAGAAAAGAAAGAAAAAAGAAAACAAAGAAGTCTTGCAGCATCTTCCCCTGATCTCTTGCAAGAATTCCCATCACCATATAAGGAAATATGAGCCAGATGACTGAAAGATGAGAGACAGCTGGCAGCCAGCTCTAGATATGTAAGTGTGCCATCTAATATCCTCCAGTTCTACTTAAGTTGCCAAGTGACTTTGGCTACATAAGGAACTCAAGGCAAGCCCAGCAGAACCATTCAGCTGAGCTCAGCCAATCCACATAACATGACAAATAATAAGTCATTATTGTTTAAGCCACTAAGTTTGGGCCTACTATTATATAGTAATAGATGAATGAGTCAGGAAGGGCTTTAAAACTCTTCTAGTCTCTCCAGTGTGTGATTGCTCACTGAGCCTATCAGGAAGACTCACTACTTGCTGAGATATGAGGCAGCCCATTCCTTTTTGGAGTGCTCTACTAGAATGTCTTTCTATTATAAAAGCAGATTCAGCATCCTTGGACATTTCCTTAGCCCTGCTTACCCACAACTCAATGGGGTCCTGGAAAATAATGTCAACCTCTCAACCACATGAAAACATATCAGCTATCTGCAGCCACCCATCTATCCACAAGAGATCATTTTTTCCCAGGTTAAGAAATTCTAGTTCTTAACCCTTTTTTTTTTCTCTATTGCTGATATAATGGAAGTTGGTGAACCTAGAGGGCCAGACGAGTTAGGGGACTGTTGCAAAGAGTGGATAATACTATGAGGGTATCCTGAAAGCCTGGGGCCATGGTAGAACTTCCCCCAAGAGGAGTCTGGCCAACCTATAAAAGCACTAGCTAACTTGATCTGTGTGAAGGTGGCTTCAGGTGAAGAAAGATGAAGGAAGCAAAAGGTCATAAAGGATCTGCATGAAGGTCCATGGTAGAGGTAAAAACTGGGGCCCAGCAAGTAGGCTCTGCCTGAGAATTC
This sequence comes from Otolemur garnettii, assembly GCF_000181295.1. Lineage (NCBI taxonomy): Eukaryota > Metazoa > Chordata > Mammalia > Primates > Galagidae > Otolemur > Otolemur garnettii. The sequence continues at coordinate 3,252,174 of NW_003852455.1, read as the reverse complement.
TGTGCCCTGTAAGAGCTGGGATAGCAGGCAGGGCAAGAGAGGCTACCTGCTTCACAATATGTTCAGGCTGGCCTCAGCCCTCCTTTCCCCTCCTGTTAGGGAGTTCTGGGCCACTATTAGGCAAGCCCCTGGTCTCTGGGCAGAGAAGGAAGCCATGTCTCTCAGAGTGCTGAGGGAGTATGTGTGTCTCCCCTGTAGCCCTTGGGAGCCCCAGGGACTAGATCACGTTTCTTTCTTCTTTTCATGCTGTGAAGCACACTTGATTGGGCCCAGGACTTTAAGGAAACCTCAATAAATATTTGTCACAAGAACATTCCTGCAGTTAAACAGAAACTGCACTTTGACACCCTTGGAAGGGATTATTTCAAGCTGCTCCATCTTAGGCACCTCAGGTTCTCAGCAGTCTCTGACATTTGGCCTCCTAACCTCTCCCCTGTGGGCCTCAAGAGGCTGAGAAGGGGCTCCGGGAGCCCCCTGGGCCTGGTGTGTGAAGGGTAGCTCTGGTGAGGACCTCTTGTGTTGTGGGCGAGGACACAGGAACCACACTAGGACTTGAGTCCCACAGAAAACTCCCGTGCTGTCTGAGCCCTGCTTCACAGTGGGAGGGGGACTTGCAGCGGGCACCAGGCCAGAGCACAGGCTCACATGTCCAGGGGGTGGATGGCTGTGGAGGAGACCAGTGCCTTCCTCAGGGCAGGGGGCTCCATGAGGAGGCCTCCAGGAGGTAGGGAATGATGGCCTTTGGCCAGGCTAGATAGGAGACCAATCAGCCAGGAGATGTCAGAGTCCTGGACTGAGTCCCGTCCCTTCACTCCTGCCTCGTTCATGAAAATGCTGTGCATCAACTTGGCCTTGTTGGTGGAGCATATTACCACAGGCTACTCCCCACATGGTCCGCTCCTCCCCCCCACACCCTTAGTGATGTGTTTTCCTGAGTTTTTATATTTTTCCTCTTTGCAAATTATTATCTTCACAGCCCTGAATCTAAAAGTGAGGCAATAAATTAGCAAGAGATTACAGCCTAAACCTCCCCCACTCCACCCTTGCTTTAGAAAATATATCAAGAAATCATTGTGAATCTTTAGAGGGAGATTTCATGAATTCACTCAGTTTAAAGCTTAAAGAGTCAAATAAGGATTAAATCAGATGTGTGGAGAGCTCATGTGGGAACCACCAGGTGGAAAGGCCCTTACTGAGGTCACTATCACTACTTCTTGCCTCAAAATGCAAAGATAGTCTTAACAGCAATAAAGTGAATGGAAAGCCAGCTTTCACTTGGGATGAAATTATTATTTTTTTAACTAATACTAGAAAGTCTAACCATTCCACAATTTGATGAGGAAAAGAAAAAGATTCAGGAAAATTTGTTCTATCAGAATTTGCTTGCAATTAAGAAGCCCAAGTATCTTTCTCCACAGATCAAACATTTTTGAGATGAGAAACTGAATCCTGACATGTTTAAATGATTTATCCTGAATTAACAACTTTTTTTTTTCTTTTTACGGTACAGAATCACAAGGCTTTTAATCAGAGGGCACTAAAACCCAGATCACTGGTTTTAGGCAAAGAAGGGGCCGAGCACACTCCCAGCGCCAGTAAGTCAGCCCGGTGATCATCACCATCTAACTGCTTCCACCTCCGCGCCACCACACGTTGCAGCATGATAAGGGTTAAATCAGACAAGTCCCAGCTCTCAGATCTGCCTTCAGGCCAGGCCTGTGCCTGCCTAAGTGCATGTGAATAACCAGGGAGAAAGGTTCCTTCTCTTATCTTGATGGCAGGGGTATTCAGTGCCCTTTGCTTAACCCCAAAAGTCTGCAAGGTTTGCAAAGACTGTCTCCAAGCTGTAGTCATTGCAAGTGCTTTTGCTAAGATTAGGCTGTTTGATAAACAGATAAACTTGGAGCTGGAAGAGACTTTACAGTTTACCTGATTCAGCCCTTCAGCCCTCTCCACTTTTTTTTTTTTCCAAAGCAGAGGAGGAAGTGGCAGCTAACAGAGGAGAAAAGAATCACCCAAGGACACACAGGGACTTAGCAAGCTGTGCTGGAGCTGGGACCAGGATGTGAGCTCTGGCCACTGCCATGCACAGCATCAGCTTGTTGAAAGGTCCCCAAAGCTCCCCTTCAGGCCTCGCCACACCCTTACCCCCTCCTCCCGCTCTCAGCTCCCTCAGCTCCCTGCTGCTGAGGACACCTGGAGTCCTAGGCCCCAGGCTGCTTTTCCACCGGGGTTCCTCAGCCACTGGCAGTTGAAGACCAGGCCCATTACCATCCTCAAGTTTAAAAAATAAAACAATTTCTTAAGCCTCACCCACATGAGACATCAGTTGGGACTTTCACTAAGTGAAATTCAATTCCCTGGGCCCCATGCCAAGACGGGGCGAGGAACCTCATTTTCAGTAAGTGCTTCAGGTGACTTTTAGAATCAGGCAGGACTGAGAGGGTGTCCCTGAAGAGACGGGTGCGGTCCCTCCGCTTGGTCTCCACTGCATGGCACTCAAGGCTCTTTAGTGTCAGCCCAATTTCCTAAGTTTCTACCCATCACATTCCTATGTTTCCTCCTCATTAAACTTTTGGCGTTTAATAAAAATTGCACTCACAGTAGCAAGAGCCACCATTCACTCTGTGCCTCTAAAGTACCACACAAGCTGCTCTCATTGCGAGGCCCCTACCCGGCGGAGGAAGCCAGCCCCCACCCCGTACAGTGAAGACCAAGGGCCAGAGGCTGGGTAATTAGTTCCTCCAAGGGCACATACCCTCATCCTAGTCGCTTCCCAGCTCTGTCTCCGCGAGCATGGCCTTTGTCTTCCTCCCATGTATCTTTGTTCATGCCATTTCGTCTACAAAACTGCCATTCCCTCTGTCTGTCATCTCTGCTCAGGGATGTCCAGCTCCTTCTTTCTGACCAGCACCGTCTTCCTGCACCTCCTCTGAGGTTCCTGCTGCTTTATTGGAGCTGACCGTGGACAGCTTCTCCACTGGCCCTCACACTGGACCACCCCGGGTGACTGCAGCAGCCTCCTGTCTGGACCCTGCCCATGCTCCACACAGCAGCAGGAGTGATACTCTCTCAATATCTATCAGGCTGTGTTATTCAAGGTCTAAGCTCCCACAGCTCCCTCCTCCCAGGATGGGCTTCCTCTCAGGGGCCTGCACTTGCGGTCTGACCTCCTCTACTTCTGCCCTGGTGTGTGTGCCCTGCTCACGCACTCTATCCAACCACACCCACCTCTAGATAGGTAATCCATGTTGCCGCTCACACCCCTGCCTGGGGGCTCGCTCTTTCCTCTTCATAGAAAGAAAGCCCCAGACTTAGTCTGCTGCCCTTCAGGTCTCTGCTCAGGTCTCACTTCACCATGGAGGCCTTCTGTAATTAGCAATTTGGGAAGGTGGCGGTGTTGGGCATGCACGAACGGGGAGACTAAGGCTCAACAAAGGAAGCGTGTTTTCCAAAGCCACACATGAGCCAGTGGCAGTCGAGGCTGCAACCTGGGCCTCTGTGCTTCTCATTCAGTCCCTGTGCTGAGGGTCTCTCTGACCAGTGTGTCCCGGGACCTATTTCTCTTAATGCATGGATGTGTACACCCTCTGCCGTGCATGGGCTGGGTGACTATAGGCAGAGAGCTTCCCTTCAAAGCCTGCATGTCCTTAAATGAAGTGGGGAGGCTCAGGAGGGAGGCAAGGAACAAGGACGTAGCTGGCCTCTGAGGTCCTCTGTGGGTGAACCATTGAATTTTGCTGCTTGACATTCCCACCCCTACCCCAAGGTAGATTCCGGTTAAGTAAGAGCTAAAATATATCATTTTTGTGGGCATATTGTAAGAAAAAAAATACAAAAAGATTATAAATATAAAAGTAGGTACCAATGTGGATATTTACTTAGAAAGCTGGCAAATACTATAAACATCTTAAAATTTAAAAAAATCCTTAACATGTTTAGTAATTAACTGTTTAATACACTATATAATGCCTTTTTGTAACCTACATTTTTTACTAACTAATGTTTTGATTGCATCTTAGTGGGACAATGATTTTGTTACATGATTTTTAAGAGGTACTAGAAAGATAATTCACTTATTCCGCAGCAGGGCTGCCAGGAGTTTGTTTCTTTATTACAGAGAATCGGGAGGCATAAAACTCCTGATTTCTGGCTCGGCGCCTATAGCTCAACTGGCTAAGGCGCCAGCCACGTACACCTAAGGT
>NW_003852455.1:3225109-3247817 GCF_000181295.1 Otolemur garnettii | reverse complement strand
GCACTCTACCCAGGGGGACAGCTTGAGGCTCTGTCTCAAAAAAAAAAAAAAAAAAAAAAACAACTCCTGATTTCTCATTAGCTGTACTTGGCTTTCTGTGCTACTCCTATAGGTCTGTGTCTATAAACATGGGAATTCTGGTGAATTCTATTTCACACAATTCCCATTATAAAAGAAAAAAACATGGTACATTTACACTTGCAAATAATTCTTTATTAAGTATAATCCTGACAGGAGAACGCTTTCCTTTTGATGGGGCATCAGTGAAATGAATGTGTCCATTTACAATCATGTGTCTGTCACGATCAGAGACATTTTCCACAAGTTGGCTTCCAGCTCCATCCTGTGCAAATCTTGCTTCTCCTCTGTTACCCTCAGACCTCCAGGGTTTAGTTTAATTCTTGATGGGACCCTTCATTGGCAGCTCGGTGCCATGACAACAGGTGAGTTGGCATAGCAAGGTAGTATTCCTGCGTCAGAAAGGCTAGAAATAATTGTGCAAAGAAGAGACAGAAAACCACATCAATACCTTGCAATAAATCCAACTAAAGTATCCTGTACTCAAGGTGCACAATTGCTCTGGGGCCGTATTAACCCCACTTGACAACCTTGGGGTATGATGGGAGAAAAGTCAGAGGGGAAATAGATAACGTTCTTAATCAACCGTGGTTAAAAAATATCTGAATTTTGCAAATTTTATGAAGATAAAAGGCACTGAGAACATCTAGGCACTTAAACCTCTTTATCTTCCTGTGAATTCACCCTTGCCCTTGAAGCAAAAACCGACCCACTTCCTCTACCTGTGTGTGAAAGAAATGTAGCAAGTTTAGCCAGGAAGTTAAATCAAGGGAAAAGAAGCTTCCTTGACCCCACAGTAGTTTACTTCTCTCCACGGAATAACTTCAATAAACTTCAGGCAGGAGCTTAGCTATAGAACAAACTTTGATGAGCTCAGTTACAAAGGATTACACAGGGTTCTGCATAAAATATTTTGGCCTTGTGTTTTATTCTCAGTGTTTAAATTACTCCACTATCATTTATAATCCTCAGGACATTGTTGTAAGGCAAGTAAGCGGCAAGGATTATTCCTTACGGTGCTGAAGCTCTGGCTCAAATGGGGCCAAATGTGTGGCAAATGGAAAATAATCAGCAAGTTTTAAAAGAAAAGAAAGAAACCGAACATTGAAGGCCTTCACTGTTAAAGATAACTTTATGTTATCTGCTTCCTCTAAATACCATTTGATGTTTCGTGTGATTGGGGTATAGCACTGGAAAGCAATGTTTCAATGGATAGACAACAGCTACTTTCAGAAAAGGCACATTTTTAAAGCAATTAAATATCACCAGCTACTTTCATAATTTATCTCTTTTTATCTCCTCAAAGGGATTACAAAGTAAAATAGCTTGAAGATGAAAGAGGGTGATTTTCCATTTAAGAAGCAGTCCACTGTTTCTGTTGGCCAAGAGATCATTGATACACATCTGAAGATAAATAGTTAATAAAGGTGTTTGGATTACGACATCTGTTGCCATTCTTGGAAGCTGGGACTTAACTGTGGACTGGAGCATCAAATCTTCAGAGGGTTTGTAGGACAGAGATTGATTGGGGTCACCAGGTTACCCAGAAGTAAAATCCCAATCCTTATCTTTAAAACACAGTGTCCAATTGATTCTCTCTGGATCATTACACACAGCACATGGAGGTAAAGCCAGGGAAAGGAGTGGTCAAACATTATCCTTTTCAGGATATCTAAAAAATAAACCATAGTGGTGCTTTGATTTTCATGATCAATACAAAGTGGAGTGCCCAATAAGGCATAGGGATGGACGCAGCAATGTTATGTTAATTATACATCTTCTGGTTTACATCCAACAGAGAGAAGAGTCCTGTTAGGACCCTGTCTATTCTGTCTACCTCAGTGTCTAGACCACAGATGCCAAATCTGCCCAGTCAGGGTCAGCAGGGTGAAACCTCAACCCGTAACTTATAAGGTTCCCCTGCCATTAGCAATCTATAAAGTCAGAAGAATAAGTGAGATACTCACCTAATTAAGATGGAATCAGCACTGATAGCCAGAGACTACTCTTCAATTGAGTCAGGAGAACCAAATTCTGGTCAGGGTGTACCACTAAGTCACCATGTGACCCTGAACAAGTCACCTTTCTCCCTGGACTGCCATGGTTTCATCTCTAAAAGGATGGAATGAACTAAATAAATTTTCATGCTCTTCTTGGAATTTGAACTTAAAAGCCTATTGTCTTTATTTTCATTAGTAGTCAACACTCTAGATCTTACCTAAATACCTTTCGTGGGGCTCTAGCCCCTGAATTAAAGAACTCACCTCTCTGGAGACAGAAATTACCAACAGAAGAGGTCCAAACATCAGCCATAGTAACATGATCCAAAGGCCAAGAGATGGGGTTCTTTAGCTCTGAGTCTTAGGTTTACAGCCAGCAGCTTCTTAAGGAAACCAATGAGCAAATCCCTAGATACAGTCTTTAAAATAACAGGTCTAAGAAAATCCTAGACAGACAATGGCATCAACAGACAGAATTCTAGTCATTGGGAATGGAATTGTAGCTTCCGGGAGAACTTTCGTTTCACTAGATTTTCCCTTTGGGCAGGCATATGAAAAAAAGTGTCAAACGTAGAAGATAAATCCTAAGACCTAAAACACCAGGGAAACCTGTTATATGAAACCATTCTAGGCTCAGCACCTATAGCTCAGTGGCTAGGGCACCAGCCACATACACTGGAGCTGGTGGGTTCAAATCCAACCTGGGCCTGCCAAACAATAATGACAACTACAACTAAAAAATAGCCGGGCATTGTAGCAGGCACTTGTAGTCCCAGCTACTTGGGATGCTGAGGCGAGAGAATTACTTAAACCCAAGAGTTTGAGTTTGCTGTGAGCCGTGACACCACAGCACTCTACTTAGGGTGACAACTTGAGACTCTGTCTCAAAACAAAACAAAACAAAACAAAAGAATGAAACCATTTCATTCTAATAGTGTCCAGGGCAGGGTCCCCTCAGAAAGGAATGTGTGAGAAAATACCAGAGGAAGTTCAGTACCATATTTTATAGGCTTAGAGAAGAAGAGAGGCATTCTACTATTTGCTTTCTCTTTTTGGCTTGTAAAAGGTCAGCACTTAGAAGTTGGGATTCCACGGACTGACAAATATGAGAAAGGGCTTCCCTGAAGAAATCTGCCAACTTCAAGGTACCATTAATTATCCTAAACTATTTTAAATTTGTTTATATTTCACAGTGATCAAGTAAGATATTCAGTATCTTGTTACAAGGATCACAAAATGTAGCACTCAATCTAAAATAGAAAAAGTTGAAGCTGCCTTGTAAGAAAGTTTACTGAACGTATTTGTCATATGGTTGTAATGCAGAGTACTATTCCACCTTTTAAAATCATTTTTTTCATTTGGAAAATGTGCATTTGGAATTGTACATACTTGTGTCCCTTCTCCAACGCTGACCCCAGCCTTACCCAAACCCTTGGAAAGGGAAGAAGATGAAGTCTATTCACAGCACAGCTATTCACAGCTATCAAACACACACAGACATACACACCTGTTCAGATTCCTTTATAACTGTGCAGATGTCTTTGGTCTTCTCTGATCACCTTATGATTTTGTTGCCTTAATTAGCTCCTGCACATTTTCAGAGGTTTGGGAGGGCTAAAGATTTCTTGTTTCCATTTAAAGGCTAGCATGCATTCCGCGGCCTGTTAATCCCGTAATATATTTATGCTGAATTCCATTGTGTCCCAAGAAAGAGGAGAGTCATTCCAAGGAGACGGCTTGACTTTAGCTTTGCTTTTTCCTTTCTTCCTGGACAGGGTGCTTGTGGCTGGCCCAGACCTAGGTTCACATATTGCACCAGGCGGTCAGAGAATGGCTCCTTAGTGCTTGCACTAATCCTCCTCTTTACTAAATAAGCAAGTCAAGCTTTGGAGGTAGGGGTGGTAGGAAAATTATATAATTTGAGTTAATTGGTTTGGGGCTACCCAAAGCCCCAGCTGTATTGAAGAGAATTGTTTGGCCTTCAAGACCCAATTAGAGACATTCAGCTGACGTAAAATAGATTTTATTCTTTTTTCCCAAGCCATTGTCAGGAGACTCAGCCTTCATACCATACCAGAAAATATCCTTTAATCACAATCTCCTCAGATGCATTCTGAAAACATGTGTGGAAATAGGTATACCTAAAGGCATGGAAAAAATATAAAGCCATGCTAACTAACTAGTTTATTTTACCGGTTCGAGTATGCAATCTCTAGTGATAAGACAGGACCTCCTTTCCAACAATCCTTCAGGTACTAGAAAATGTGTGTTAGTTAATCAAATTGTTTGAACAAATGATCCAACCTCTACTTTTTCCCCCCTTAAACAGAGATTGTTTGGACAAGTTTAAGAAATTCATATTTGGCCTTCCTAGCTCTGAGACAAAACCCCTTGCATTTGAATGACCAATGCATAAGGAATGGCTGTAGTGGCATTAACTTGAAAGCAACCACGGTTTGAGTTTGCTGGTATTCACACAGGGTAAGAATCGTTGCATGTTTAAAGCAAGCTGAGATGTGCTGGCTTTTTGGTCCAGCAGCTTATTCAAATGATGCTTAAAATCAGTTTGGGTTGATGACGACACAGATCATTCCTTTCTTTAGTAAGGTCTGTGCAACCCCCAAAGAAATGAGAAACAAGAATTGTAGGGTGCAGAGGTAGAGCCTACACTTATACCCTGGCTCCTCAATTCCACTATTTCCTGAGGGATGACCATGTGCACGGTATGGAAATGGAAAACAAACTAAGACCAAGTCCTTATCCACAGGAACTCTCAGCCCTGTAAGGACGGGAATGAATGAGGGAATTACAGAAACAGTCAAAAAGTCAAGAAAAAGCAAAGGAGGTGTGCAGATGCACACACAGAGGATAAGAAGAGAGAGAAAGCTCACTTAGAGATTTAATGAACCAAATGATGTGTAAGGTGGGTCTTGCAAGCTCAGACTGGGACCCTGCAGCAGGCAGAGGGATAAGCTATGCCTTTGAGGGCCATTTGAGGGGGAGACTATTTCAAACAGAGGTTAACAACATGAAGAAACCGATGAAGACAGAAAGATTTCAGGGAGAAATTCAGAAAATATTGGTCCATGCAATTGAAATGCTACCCAGAGTATCTGTGGGGAACAAATGGAGAGTGGGTTGGGAAGACAAGGCTAAGTGCAGATCCTAGACCTGTGTACTCTGGTGGGAAATCTGTTCTTAATTTCAAAAGCAGTGGGAGCCACCTAAGAATTTGGAGCAGAGAAATGAATGGCCGGATCAGAGCTCTGCTTTTGCCACAGGGCCTTGACAATGGCGGGCTGTATGAGTACAGGCAGTGACAGCCTAAGTGAGAACGAAATCCTAGCCCCAAAAGCAAGCCCAGAGTGCAGAGAGCAAGGCCCGCTATGGGTAAAAATAATTTGTCCAGTGGGAAAGCGAGGCATGCTGTCCTCTACAGCCAGCCAAAGGCCTGATTCTGAGATGAACAGAATGTGTTCTTGAGAAGTGGTTTTTATTTCACTTGACAGATTAAGTGCCTACTCTGTGCTGGGCACTAGCCTGGCACTTAGGATACATCAGTGAATGAAACATATCCAGATCCCTGCCTCATGAAGGAAGGAATTAACTCTAGCATGACACTCAGTCCCCTCCATAACCAGCAAGGATGAAAGACCAGTCTCTACATAAGAGCTTCCCCAAGTACAGCTCTAAGCTGATGCACAGATCAGGAAGTACCAAAACCATGACGTGACTCCATGAAAGTAGTGCTCCTGTAGGGAGGTGAGCAAATAACGTGTAAGATGCACACTGCCACACCAGCAGCATCGGCACATAAGGGGCAATAGCAGGTAGATAGCAGCTGCCCCTAAAGCCGGAAGATGTCACAGGCCAAAAGAAGCAGGATTAGCCAGGTAAGGAGTAAGCAGAATCAAAGGCCTGAAGCTATAGAAGGAAATAAGGAAGGTAACTCAGCAGGAAGTGATAAAGAAAAGGGAAAAAGAAGCATTGGAACCTGGTATATTTGGGGGTTTTGTTTGTTTGTTTGTTTGTTTGTTTGTTTGTTTTTAGAGATAGTCTCACTTTGTCACCCTTGTAGAGTGCTGTGGCATCACAGCTCACAGCAACCTCCAGCTCTTGGGCTTAGGTGATTCTCTTGCCTCAGCCTCCTGAGTAGCTGGGACTACAGGCGCCTGCCACAATGCCCAGCTATTTTTTTTGTTGCAGTTTGGCAGGGCCAGGTTTGAACCCACCAACCTCTGTATATGGGGCTGGCGCCCTACTCACTGAGCCACAGGAGCCGCCCAGAACTTGGTATATTTTGTTCAGCAGGAGCAGGGCTCTGGTTACAGACAGCTCTGCCCACCCCTAGTGCAGGCGTCACATGGAGATGATGCATCAGGCCATCAAGACACTATGCCCTTGGAAAAGTGGTCACCTCACTAACTTCTTGCTCTAAGACTCTGCTTACCAGGCAGGAAACTAGTTCCACTTGGCTTCTTTGGGGAGCTTTCCTGCAGGAAAATGATAGGCTGGACTTGAGCCTCCACGTACCCCTGTAAATGGGTAGATTGGAATTCTCACCTATGTGTCGATAGTCTAGACGACAGGCTCCTGAACGGATCCTCTCAGGACCTGGTCAAGGGCTCGGCCTCACAACGTGCTGACTTCACCAAAGCACAGCCAGTCCCTACAGGGAACATTACATCCCAGGCCCCGTTGGGAGCGCTTCACACGTATTATTTCGTCTACTCCTTACAACCATCCTATCAGGTAGCCGTTATGACTCTGAGTTTGGGAATGATGTTAAGTAACCCATGCAAGGTGACACTGCTAATAGCTGGGATCCAGCCCAGATCATCCTGACTTTTGGCCACATTGATTGGGTGTCCAGTGGACCTCCCCAGGCTCCCTTTTTTTGCCCACTCTCAGCACTGTTAACCTCCTGTCCACCTCAGGGTGAGTGCACTCAGGGGTCCTTCGGGGGAAGCCCCACTTCCTTCCCTCCCACCACTGTGTCACCATAGCAGAAGCATTTTGCTGTAGTCAGAGGCCCTCTGCCTGCACTCATGTCACTTGATCCTCATTAGCATCCTGAGGAAGGCAGAGTAGGGCTCGTCCTCTCCATCTGACGGAGGAGGACGTGGCGATTCATGGAGATGAAGCAGTTTGCCAGGGATGTGCGACTGCCGCTAGAAGCCATGTTCTTTGACTCCCAACCTGGGGCTCTTTGCAGTGGCTCTTTAGGAATGGACTTCTTTCTTGCATTGGCACATATCTATCAGCCCAGCTGTGCCTAGCAGAGCACCCGGGTGGTCACAAATGCTGAGGATGACTCCATGGAATGGCATCAGAGCAGCCATCCACTGCCGCGACTCCAGCATAAGTCTGGTCCTCCCCTCACAGGGCAGTCCCTAGGAGTGGGACCATGGACGGGAGCTGCAAAAGCAGACCATAATAATCATTAATAATCATAAAATCTAACACTAGCCGAGGGCTGTCTCAGCCCAGATCTTCCCCCAAGGGCATGGTGGTATTCACGCATTACAGCAAACCTGACAGGCAGGTGCAATGCTTGCTCCCATTTCACAGATGAGGAAAGCTGTGGCAGGTTTGTTCAAAGCCACATGATCAGAAGCAGAGACAGAACCAGGCTCCCAAGCCCACTCAGAATCGCACTATACGTACCCGCACCACACTTACCTGCAGACAAGTGCTTTCGTCCTGCCCGGTGTCACATTTCCCCAGGTGGTCTGATCTGAGCATGTCCCCTCTGCAGATCCCAATCTCCCCACCTGAGAGGGGAGGGCTTTGAACTTCATGATCAACAACATCCTCTACATCCTGCTGACGCCATTTGAACAGGGCCCACTGGAAATACACCCAGCCCCACCTGGACTTTTATTTATGCCTTTTAGCATTACATTCAGGAACAGCTTCAAAATCTAAAAGCCCTAAGGAATCTGAGCACCTATAATGCCTCCTTACTACTAAGAAAGAGTGGAGAGCCCCCAAATACAACCTACTGAGATTAATCTAGTCATTAGAACTCGCCAGGAGAGGGGGGCGGCGCTGCCTCTGTGAGGTCCTAACCGGACCCCTCGGGGAGCAGCCCTTCTGAGTGTTTCTCATTAACTCCTCCCAGGTGCGGCGGCCCCCATCCCACCGTCATTTGGCTCATGTCAGCCAGGCCTGGCAGGGCCCCACAGCTGGAGAGCTCAGCCCAGGCTCGCTTTTTCCTTCTTTTATTCTCCTCCCCCTTTCTTATGTATCTATTTACTGAGGCAAACAATGGGGAAGACTAAATTCTAAACAGCCTTTGTTGTTTCTGCCCCTTCATCCCCTTTAAGTCAAAGAAGTAGGATTCAAAAGCAAAGCCATGAGACATCATCTTCCAGAAAGTTGAACAAGAACAGAGGGTTACAGATGGCAGATAGGACGCATTTGTCCGCACACGCTCACGGGAAAGGATGCAAATGGAGGACAGGCCAGCACCAAAGCCTCATACCCAGTGGGGCTTTACCTGGGGTGAGCCCTTGGCAGAGCAGGGCACTATCACCCGGACAGCATCAACAAATCACATCATGGTGCAGTTCCTGCCCTCGGGAGGGAGGCCATTTGTAGCAGGCTGCCATTACAAACCCCAGTTTGATTCTGGCCCATGCCTGTGAGGAAAGAGCTGGAGATGATACAGAACCTTCGAGACAAAAGAAAACCCTGAGCCAAACTCATTCATTTACTCTCTCAACAAACTCTGTGCCCACTGCTTTTTAAGGTTCTGAGGTGAATAAAGCAGATAATAATCAGTGGCCCTAGCAACTTACATAGACAAGTTAGATAATAAATATACACTATCTGGTGGTGATAGGTGCTGTGAAGGAAAATAAAACACGGTAAAATAGAGACAAAGGCTGAGCAGGCGATCTGTTAGATCTGGTGGTCAGGGAGGTGACATTTGAATCAAGCAGCACCCGAGTCATTTGCGCATCCCGGGGAGGCTGTTCCAGGCAGAGGGAACAGCAAGGGCAAAGCTCAGAGGCAGGAGAATGCTTCCCGTGCTGGAAGGCTGAAAGGCGGCTCTGTCTGGCTCAAATGAGTAGGGGAGAATGCAGGAGATGGCAGCTGCAGACCTTTTGCTCCTGGAGCTTGTCACTAGGAAGAGGTAGGACCAGATCACCCAACCCTACCACCCTGAGAGACTGCTGGAAGGAGCTGCTTCGTCAAAATCTCGAGTTCCTTAAACAGAGAGCATTATGTTTCATAAAGGAAAAAACTACCACTTGTTCAACTGTGTATTTAGGGACCTGCCCTTTGTTAGGTCCCAGGAGACCCTCTGCACCCAAATCAAGTCAGTTCTGTTCTCCAGACACCATTTGATTTTTGTTATGTGAAAGAATTATTTTTCGTCCTTGTCAGCTTATAAGGAATAAATTTCTCCACAGTGGTGCACTGGCAAAGGTTTAATAACTGGATCTCTGGGAAAGAACACAGATAGGTAGATAGACAGGCATAAATTTTACTGATATAAAGAATGTATAGCACCCAATTTAAAAATAATAACATGTAATCCTTGCATTAGTCAGGGTTCCCCAGGGAAACAGCAGACTAGACCTAGATATGTATATTAATACAAGAGGAGACTTATGAGAACTGGCTCACATGATTATGGAAACCAGGAAGTCTCATGATATGCTGTCTACAGCTGGAGAACCAAGAAAGCCAGTGGTATAGTTCAGTCTGAGTTCAAATGGGAGCTAATGGAGTAACTCCTGGGCCAAGACTAAGGCCCAGTATCCAGGGCTTAGGGAAGGGGGTGAGGGGGGTGCTAGTGTAAATTCTGACCTCTGAAGCCAAACAGCCGGGAGCTCCAAAGTCCAAGGGCAGGAGAAGATGATGTCCCAGCTCAAGAAGACAGAGAATTCACTCTTCCTCTCTACCTTTTGTTCTATTCAGGAGGGCTCTCAATGGATTGGGTGATGCCCACCACACTAGTGAAGATGAATCTTCCTTGTTCAGTCTACTGATTCAAATGCTAATTTCTTCCAGAAACTCCTTACAGGTACACTCAGAAAAAATGTTTTGCTCTCTGGGTATGCCTTAACCTAGTCACCCTGGAACACGAAATTAACCATCATAATACTATTTATTGTAAATGTCATACAACCAAATGAGTCGCACAAAATACTTTCTTTGATTGCTCTTAAATCTCGACTATGTAGAAGTCAATCTGCGGGAAGAGTTGGCAAATGAATATTGTCCCGACATTAATGTTGGCTGATATTTTCATTTCAGTTAAAGAGTAAAATAGGGCAGTGCCTGTGGCTCAAGGAGTAGGGCGCCAGCCTCACATGTTGGAGGTAGTGGGTTCAAACCCAGCCCTGGCCAAAAAACTACAAAAAAAAAAAAAAAAGAGTAAAATAGAAGTGAAACAATAAAGATATGTAAGAGCATCACTCGTTCATCTGTGATATGAGAGATGTCTTTGTTGAATTAGATTGTAGAAGAATATTTCTTCAGATTTTTGTGCCATTCACAGTGTAATAGCTATAGACCAAGCACACTGTTTAATCTACATTGTTAATATTTCTCCCTCACTTTCTTAAGTCTAGATATCAGCAAAACAATAACTGTCTGATTTATAGCACTTGTCCATTTCCAGAGTGTAAATGCTCATATATGACTGATTTCACGTTACCAACAGGGCATCACTGAATGCAGAGTTGGAAAACGAACACCATTATGCAGACTCTCCATCTGGCATGCAGATACAGCAGATGTTAATAATCTCAAGAACAGTCTCAAAGCTGCAGATGTTGGCGGGATGTGGAGAGAAGGGCACACTTTCACACTGCTGGTGGGACTGCAAACTAATACAACCTTGTTGGAAGGAAGTATGGAGAATCCTCAGAGAACTCAAACTAGACCTCCCATTTGATTCTGCAAGCCCATTACTGAGCATTTATCCAGAAGGGAAAAAAAAAAAATCATTTTACCATAAGGACATTTGCACTAGACTATTTATTGCAGCTCAATTTACAAGCACCAAATTGTGGAAACAACCTAAATGCCCACCAATCCAGGAATGGATTAACAAGCTGTGGTATATCATGGAATACCATTCAGCCACTAAAAAATATGGTGACTTTACATTTTTTGTAGTAACCTGAATGCAGTTGAAGCACATTCTTCTTAGTAAAGCATCACAAGAATGGAGAAGCAAGAATCCAATGTAGTCAATTCTGATATGAGGACAAGTGATGCTAGTACATGGTGGGGGGTGGAGAAATAGGGGATTGGAGAGAGGGAAGGGGGGAGGGGTGGGGAGTCATGGTGTGTGACACACCTCTTGGGGGCAGTACACAATTATAGGAGGGACTTTACCTAATGAATGCAAGCAGTGTAAACTGGTTCTTTGTACCCCCAATGATTCCCCAACAATAAAAATAATAATAATAACCTCAAGAGCATATGTAATGATAAGATGTGCTAAAATAATTAGAAAGCAATAAGTAAATATATTTGTTTTCTTTTTTAAAAAAATCAATTTATTGTAAAAATTGTATTTGTTTGTTTATTTATTTATTTATTTATTATAATGGGGACTCACTATATTGTCCAGGCCAGCCTTGAACTCCTGGGTTCAAATAATCCTCCTGACTAAACCTCCTGAGTTAGCTGGTATTACAGGTGTGAGGCACTGTCCTCAACCTTGCCTCCTTTTTAAAATATAATTTATTTTATTATAAATTCACACAATTTAGTTTTAATTTTAATAATGGCTATATTTAATAACTGGCTTATAAAATTCCTAAAAATTAGACAATTAACTCTCCTGAGCTGGTTAAGCGCCAGCTCAAACATACCACTGCATCCTAATGGCATCCCACCCTATCTACATAGCTGACTAAGAAGTTTTGTTGTTTTTTTTTTTTTTTTCCGCAGGGGCTTTGGGGCCCTACCCTTTTGAGCCACAGGCGCTGCCCCAACTAAGAAGTTTTAAGATCTTGGCCTTTATCTTCTTTTTATCATTTCTACAAGAACTGGCGTGAAATAAATCAATTATTGTCTAAAGGCCTTAATACTGGGAGGGACCCAGGAATACTGAAGCTTCACAGCAAATTAAGCACTGTCAATTGGACACGTGAATACTTAAGTTCTGACCTCTTGCCTTTGCAATACGTATATGCATAATACATCAAGGTGGGACAGATTTGGGAGGTCGCTAGATTCTAGCCTCCCATTCAACGTCCTCCTATACTCTCATTGTACAATCTGTAATTAATCTATAAATCCACAGTGTTATTTTAAGAAGAAGTATAGCAACTGGTTAACTATACATTCCCTATTCTATTGGACAGCCACCCCAACAGAGTGTGTTCTGGGATACCGGTCTGAGTATTTGGAGGATAAATGCATCAAAAAGCTCGGAAAAATATATTATGGAGTCTGTCTTACTTTGACCTCCTCGCTTGTAGAAATTACACTAGCTATCCACCTCATGAGATCTATCTACCTCTTCTCTAACCCCTGGATTTGTCTCCCTTCCCCAAAACTGCCCTGGCAGGTCATAGCTCTATGGTTTTGCTAAGTTTGCTCCTTCCTCCTAGAGCTCCCTTCCCTTGCCTGTACCTGTTAAATCAAGGTCCAGATCCAACAAAATCCTTCCTGTTCCTCTTAGGAGGTACATGCTGCTCTGAATTGCCACGGTCCTCTGTTCCTCTAGTACAGTGGTTCTCAATCTGTGGGTCGCAACCCCTTTGGAGGTTTAACAACCTTTTCAAAGGGGTCGCCTAAGACCATCCTGCATATCAGATATTTACATTACAATTCATAACAGTAGCAAAATTACAGTTATGAAGTAGCAACAAAAATAATTTTATGGTTGGGGGTCACCACAACGTGAGGAACTGTATTAAAGGGTCTCAGCATTAGGAAGGTTGAGAACCACTGCTCTAGTACATTAATGAAATAGTGCTACTCTCTGCTATGAATTATAATTATTTGTGAGCTCCTAGGAAGCAGGGGTCATACTGTCTTTATCTTTAGACCTCACTCTCAGGGTCCCACACGTGAGATAATGACACAATGAGATGTAACTTGGATACAGCTGGGATTCAGATGACGCGCCATCACCATGCAGCAAGCATGCCAGCCTATCTCCGCAGGAAAATGGCCGGGCTCCATCAGGTGCAACTGTGTGATTGGGAGTCAGGTGCTTGACCTCTCTGACAACTGCCTCACCTGTAAAGTGAGGACAATGAGCTCATTACTCTCCCAAGGCTAATGAGTTAATATAAGCAAGTGCTTAGAAAAATGCTTGGAATAAAGTAAATATTTAATAACTGGTAGTTATTATTTATGATAAGAATAACCCCAAACCAACTACTATTAGAAGAAAAACATTTCCAGTGGCCTCTTCTGCTGCGGGAGGGAAGAACAGGGTGGGACAGAGGATGAGAGAGCAGGATAGAAGAGAAAGAGCACCAGCAGGGTATGTAAGTGAGAATATGATTTCTAGGCCTGGCTCTATCCCATCTTGACTGCAACAAGAGGCTAAGTCACTTCCCCTCTCTGGACTTCAGTTTCTTCATCTGTGAAATGAGGTCACTGGATTAGATCCGAGTTTCTGAAACTGAGCTAGGCATCAAAAGCCTCTGGGGAAGGCTTTACAAAAATCTACATTCTCAGATCTCTTTCTTGGTTTAGGATTTGTTTTTCAAACTTTCTCAGTAAGTCAATGCATCTACTGAGTGTTTAGGAGCCTTTGGATTTAACCAAATGCTTCAGCCTCAGGGCCTTTGCACTTACTGCTCCCTTGGCCTGAGAAGCTCTTCCTTTAAGTGCTTCTCCTTCACGTCATTGCACACATTACCTCCTGATAGAAAACCTTCCTGACTACCCTATGGAACACACTACCCCTCCAACCACTGCCGACATCTTCATGTGACTTATTCTTCCCGGTAGCACTTCTTCCTCTGTGACTTGACTGGTGGTTGTTCTTTCTTACTAGAATATAAATTCCATGAGGGAAGGGACTTATTCACCACTTCATCCTAGCACCTCTGGCATTGTGTCAGAAACGTAATCAGCATTCAATAAATCTGCCTTGAATGAACAAAGGAATAACTGAATCAATGAATGGATTGAATGAATGAGTAAGCGTACACCCACTTTGCCCATGCCTGTCAGCCAGAATGTGGAACTAACCGGGAGCAGCAAGGAGGTGACAGCAAACAGACAGCATGCTCAGTCAAAGAGCTCAGCAAGAGTGTGTCCTCCCGGGAGTTCTCCAGGGTACAATCAGAGGTCCCTCCCAGGCTTCGGATCCTGGGCCTCTATAGTTCCTCAAGACTGCAGGCCTTGCTTCTTGTTTTAATTTAGGCAATTCCCCCAGGGAGAGGTTTTTAAATCCAGATGACTGCCTCAGAGTTATGTTTTCGGGTCTCATTGCACTCACATTTTCCAGGTGCTTACTTCTAGAGAGGATGATGACAAACTTTTCAATAGTTGCTTCATGGAGGGGCAGGAAGCATCCCGATCTCCATTACAGTACAATATATACCAAGAAACATAATGTCATTTGGTTTTATTATTTTTTTTGTGATCACATTACTGCATTTTTATTTTATTTCCTTTTTTCTTTTTCTTTTCTTATTTTTTATTAAATCATAACTTTGTACATTGATGCATTTATAGGGTTCAGGGTACTGCTTCATATACAATGTGAAATGCTTACATTGAACGAAGTAACACATCCATCACAATTATACTCCTTTCTTAATAGTTTTGAAATGTACCATTGCATCATGCACATTAAGTGAGGTCCCCCCAAATACACTCCCTCCTCCCATAGCCTCCCTCTCCTCCCTTCTCTCTCCTCTTCCCTTCTACTTTCTGGACTATAGTTATGTTTTACCATTCATATGAGTGTATAGGTTATTATATATTGATTTCATAGTAGTATGGAGTACATTGGATACTTTTTTTCCCATTCTTGAGATACTTTACTAAGAAGAATATGTTCCAGCTCCATCCAGGTAAACATAAAAGATGTGAAGTCTCCATCTTTTTATGGATGCATGGTATTCCATGGTGTACATATACCACGATTTGTTAATCCATTCATGGGTTGATGGGCACTTGGGCTATTTCCATGCCTTGGCTATTATGAATTGGGCTGCAATAAACCTTCTGGTGCCAATGTCTTTGTTTAAAATAATTTTTGATCATCTGGGTATATACCTAGTAGAGGAATTGCAGGATCAAGCGGCAGGTCTACTTTTAGTTCCTTGAGTGTTCTCCAAACTTCTTTCCAAAAAGGTCGTATTAGCTTGCATTCCCACCAGCAGTGTAGAAGCATTCCCTTCTCTCCACATCCATGCCAACATCTGTAGTTTCAGGATTTTGTGATGTGGGCTCATCTTACTGGAGTTAGATAATATTTCAAAGTAGTTTTGATTTGCATTTCTCTGATGATTAAGGATGATGAGCTTTTTTAAATGTGTTTGTAGTCCATGCGCCTATCTTCTTCAGAGAAGTTTCTGTTCAAATCTCTTGCCCACATAGAAATGGGATTGTTTATTCTTTTCTTGTTGATTAGTTTGAATTCTCTGTGAATTCTAGTTACCAGACCTTTGTCAGAAGCATAACCTGCAAAAATCTCCCATTCTGAAGGTTGTCTGTTTGTTTTACTTACTGTGCTCTTGGCTGTGCAAAAGCTTTTTAGTTTGATCAGATCTCAGTAATGTATTTTTGGTGTCGTTTCAGTTGCCTGGGAGTTCCTCCTCATAAAATATCCTCCCAGGCCAATTTCTTCAAGTGTTTTCCCTGCACTCTCTTCTAGTATTTTTATAGTTTCATATCTTAGGTTTAAATCTTTTATCCAGTGAGAATCAATTTTTGTTAATGGTGAAAGGTGGAGGTCTAGTTTCAGTCTTCTACAAGTCACCAGCCTGTTCACTCAGCACCATTTGTTAAATAGGGAGTCATTTCCCCACTGAATATTTTTGATAGGCTTGTCGAAGATCAAATGACGATAAGTAGCTGGGTTTATCTCTTGGTTCTCTATTCTGTTCCATAAATCTACTGCTCTGTTTTTTTTGCCAGTACCATGCTGTTTTAATTACTATAGATTTATAGGATAGCCTGAAGTCTGGTAATGTCATACCTCCTGATTTATTCTTATTCCTGAGTAATGTATTTGCTATTCAAGTTTTTTTCTGATTTCATATAAAACGAAGTACTATTTTTTCAAGTTCTTTAAAGTATGACAATGGTGCTTTAATAGGGATTGCATTAAATTTGTAGATTGCTTTGGGTAGTATGGACATTTTAACAATATTGATTCTTCCCAGCCATGAGTATGGTATGTTTTTCCATTTGTTAACATCTTCAGCTATTTCTTTTCTCAGAGTTTCATAGTTCTCTTTATAGAAATCGTTCATGTCCTGTGTTAGGTAAATTCCCAATATTTCATCTTCTTTGGCACTACTGTAAAAGGAATAGAGTCCTTGACTATATTTTCAACTTGACTATCGTTGGCTTATATAAATCTACTGACTTATAAGTATTGATTTTGTATCCTGAGATGCTGCTGTATTCTTAGATCACTTCTAAGAGTTTTGAATTGAGTCCCTGGGATTTTTCCAAGTATAGGATCATATCATCAGTGAAGAATGAGAGTTTAATGTCTTTTGACCCTATTTGGATACCCTTGATTGCCTTCTCTTTCCTGATTGCAATGGCTAAGACTTTCATTACTATGTTAATAGCAGTCGAGACAGTGGGCATCCTTGCCTCATTCCTGATCTGAGTGGAAATATTTTCAATTTTACACCATTCAATATGATATTGTCTGTGGGTTTGCTATGGATGACCTCTATCAGTTTAAGAAATGTCCCTTCTATGCCTATTTTCTTAAGTGTTCTTATCATGCAAAGATGCTGGATATTATCAAAGGCTTTTTCTGCATCAATTGAGAGAATCACATGGTCTTTGTTTTTTATTTTATTGATGTGATGTATTATATTTATAGATTTGTGTATGGTGGCCCAACCCTGTAACCCTGGAATAAAACCAACTTGATCATGGTGCATAATTTTTTTGATATGTCATTGAATTCTGTTTGCTAAAGATATTATTGAATATTTTTGCATCAATATTCATTAATGATATTGGTCTATAATATTCTTTCTTTGTCAGATCCTTTCCTGGTGTGGGTATCAGGGTGATATTTGCTTCATAGAGTGTGTTGGGAAGTATTCCTTCTTTTGCTATGCTTTGGAAAACAGTATATAATATAGGTACTAGTTCCTCTTCATTTGGGTTTTAAAGGTGTCTGAGCTGGAAAATGTTTCCAAAAGTATTTTAGGAGGTTCATAAATGATCATATATGTATACATATATATATATATATAGGTTAATATTTAAAATATATATGAAGTACTCTTGAAGGTAAGATTTTACAAGTTAGCATTATATTTCCAAATTTGGGGGTCTTTAAAAGAAATACGCTGATCAGAGTTCATCAGCTTTAAAAGAAAAAATTCCTTTTCCTATAACAACTTATTTATACAACTGGGATGGGTAAACCAGTCACAGATTCTGGAGCCATTTAAATTATCTGTTTAATTGTCATCCCTACTCAAAATGTTCAGCTTAAATATCATCTTGGCAGCCTTGATTTTGACTGATTTGTCAAACTGTCAAGCTCTCTTTTGCCTTCTGAATAGTATTTTTCTAAAACTCTGGGGAAAATAGATGAGTCAGGTAATCCATCAGTCTAAAGAGCAAACATTTCCATTATCAATGAATATTTCCTGAAGAAGAAATTCCACTAATCAATTAAGTTAGGGAAACATGAAGTTGATGAAAATTTTCAACAGAACATGTCAGAGTCTTTCATGCTATGTGCATGTGGCTTCCGGAAGAAAAATCAGACATACAATTTTTCAAAAGTATTTGATCAAGAAACCCTGTACACCAAGATGGCCATTCATCCTTGTGTGGAACTGGCATTCCTCAGAACACAGTGGGAAATGCTGGCTGGTAAAGGACTACTGACAGATTGGCTTGAATTTGTAGTTGATATGGTACATTTGTTTGATCGTCCTTTGAGGACATTGAAAGGCAAGGGTTGTGAGAATCACTCTGTAATTTTTTTTGAACTGAAGATATGATTTCTGCCCCCTGCAAGCACATGAAATGAATAGGTGGCCTGTGTAGGTTCTTGGTGTGGAAGGCTGGTTGGACAAACGTGTATGTGGGAGAAATTCTATTTTTGGCCATGATGGCATAAGTTAGTATTGTATGTGCCTTTCCCACACAGCAATGATTAAACTGGATAAAATATATGAAGTAATTCTTTACAGGTGTTGGATAAAGCAGAAATGTGTTCCCTCAGAGAAGGGAAACCCCTGAAGTGGACCCTGCAGGCAATCTGGCTTTCTGCCTGGGGACAGTTACCAGATCATCAAACAAGAAGGCGGAGCACAGACAGAGTGTGGGAGCATGCTCAGTGGGCAGCAGAGATTGGAGTCTGTGGATGCCAGTGTGGTGGAATCTGCAGGGCAGGGAACCAGAGCAGAGGCCACTATGCAAGAAAGTTGTCAGAAGTTTAAGTTGAAGGGTTGGTTTTTGGCTGACAGCAGGGCTGTACATATGGGAGGTAAAACCCCACTAGGCCTACCAGAGAACAGATTTGATGGGGATAAAATCTGAGTAGAGACACCAGAGGTCCTCAGTGTTGAAAGACTTTGGAGTTCCATCTAAGCAGAGGGGAGACACTTTGGTGAGCACCTAACACATTCATATGAAGCTCCAGAAATTTCACACCTTAGGAGAAAGACCATGCCATGGAATAAGGACTGTGTCCAAAACCCAAAACTGAAATAGACCCATCCTGAAAAAACCTTAACACAGCCTCCACAAGATCAAGGTTAACCACCAGGAATTTAGCCACCTACTTACTATACTAGAGATCCTAGCCAGGGCAATAAGGTAGAACAACAAGCACAAACAGAAACAAGTAAAATTGTCTTTGTTTAGACATGACATGAGCATGTACATATAATCCTAAGGGATCTATAAAGCCACTAGTAAAACTAATCAAGAAATTTAGCAACATAGCAAGCTACAAGGTCAAAAAAGAAAAAAATCAACCCTATTTTGGGTGATGCCTGTGGCTCAAAGGAGTAGGGCACCAGCCCCATATGCTGGAGGTGGCAGATTCAAACCCAGCCCCAACCAAAAAAAAAAAAAAAATCAACTCTATTTTTAGAACAAATAATTAGAAAATAAAATGTTCAAAACACCATTTGTAATGGCATCAAAATACATAAAACATTTTGGAGTAAGTTTGCCAAAAGATGCACAAAACTACATTAAAAATTATACACTACTGCTGAGAACAAAAAGGAAAACAAACAGAAAGATATGGTATTGTCCTATAATAAGTACTGAAGTAGCATCAACTATACAAGATCTCCAAAAAAAGAAAAGCCCGGAACCAGATGGCTTCATATCAGAATTCTACCAAACATTTAAAGAGGAACTAATACCTGTATTACATAACCTTGTCAAAAAACAGAAAAAGGACTACTTTCCAACTCATTCTATGAAGCAAATATCACCCTGATCCCCACACAAGGAAAAGACCCAACAAGGAAAGAAAATCATAGACCAATATCTTTAATGAATATAGGTACAAAAATATTCAATAAGATCCTAGAAAACAGAATCCAGCAACACATTAAACAAATTACACACCATGACCAAGTGGTTTTTATCCCAGGGTCTCAAGTTGGTTCAATATACGTACCTCTATAAATATAATACATCACATAAACAAAATAAAAAATAAAGACCATATGATTCTCTCAATTGATGCAGAAAAAGCCTTTGATAATATCCAGCATCCTTTCATGATCAGAACACTTAAGGAAATAGTTATAGAAGGAACATTTCTTAAACTGAGGCCATCTACAGCAAACCCACAGCCAATATCATGTTGAATAGAGTAAAATTGAAAACATTTCCACTCAGATCAGGAACCAGGTAAGGCTGACCATTGTCTCCACTGCTTTTTAACATTGTAATGGAAATCTTAGCCATTGCAATCAGTCAAGAGAAGGTGATCAAGGGTATCTAAATAGGGTCAAAAGAGATCAAACTTCTACTCTTTGCTAATGATATGATTTTATGCCTGGAAAACCCCAGGGACTCAACTACAAAACTCTTAGAAGTGATCCAGGAATACAGTAGCATCTCAGGATACAAAATCAATACTCACAAATCAGTAGCTTGTATATATGCCAGCAATAGTCAAGCCGAAAAAGCAGTCATGGAAGCTATTCCTTTTACAGTAGTGCCAAAAAAGATGAAATATTTGGGAATTTACCCAACAAAGGATGTGAAAGATCTCTATAAAGAGAACCATGAAACTCTAAGCAAAGAAATAGCTAAAGATGTTAACAAATGGAAAAATATACCATGCTCATGGCTTGGAAGAATCAACATTGTTAAAATGTCCATATTACCCAAAGCAATATACAAATTTAATGCAATCCCTATTAAAGCACCACTATCATACTTTAAAGATCTGGAAAAAATAGTACTTTGTTTTATATGGACTCAGAAAAAAACCTCAAATAGCCAAGACATTACTCAGAAATAAAAACAAATCAGGAGGAATCATGCTACCAGACTTATACTATAAATCAGCCCATACTATAAATCTATAGTGATCAAAACAGCATGGTACTGGCACAAAAATAGAGAGGTAGATGTATGAAATAGAATAGAGAACCAAGAGATGAACCCAGACACTTATCATCATTTGATCTTTGAAAAGCCCATCAAAAACATAAATTGGGGGAAAGATTTCCTATTCAACAAATGGTGCTGGGTGAATTGGCTGGTGATTTGTAGAAGACTGAAACAGGACCCACAACTTTCACCAGTAATAAAAATTGACTCTCACTGGATAAAAGATTTAAACTTAAGACATGAAACTATAACAATTCTTGCAGAGAGAACAGGGAAAACACTTGAAGAAACTGGCCAGGGGGAATACTTTATGAGGAGGACCCCACCACCCCCGGCAATTGAAGCAACACCAAATATACATTACTGGGATCTGATCAAACTAAAAAGCTTCTGCACAGCCAAGAACACAGTAAGTAAAGCAAGCAGACAGCCCTCAGAATAAGAGAAGATATTTGCAGGTTATGTCTCCAACAAAAGTTTAATAACCAGAATGCACAAAGAACTCAAACATATTAACAAGAAAAGAACAAGTAATCCCATCTCAGGGTGGGCAAGGGACTTGAAGAGAAAATCCTCTGCAGAAGACAGGTGCAAGGCCTACAGACACATGAAAAAATGATCATCATCTTTAATCATCAGAGAAATGCAAATCAAAATCACTTTGAGATATCATGTAACTCCTATAAGAGTAACCCACACAACAAAATCCTAAAACAACAGATGTTGGCATGGACGTGGAGAGAAGGGAACACTTCTGCACTGCTGGTAGGAATGCAAGCTAATACATCCCTTCTGGAAAGAAGTTTGGAGAACATTTAGGGAACTAAAGTAGACCTGCCAGTCAATCCTGCAATTCCTCTACTACGTGTATATCTAAATGACCAAAAAATCACTTTACAACAAAGTGTTACATTTGCACAAGAATGTTTATTGCAGCCCAATTCACAATCACCAAGTCCTGGAAGCATCCCAAGTGCCCATCAATCCATGAATAGATTAACAAATTGTGGTATGTGTATACCATGGAATACTATGCAGCCATAAAAAAGATGGAGCCTTTACCTCTTTTATGTTTATATGGATGGAGCTGGATCATATTCTTCTTAGTAAAGTATCTCAAGAATGGAAAAAAAAAATACCCAACATACTCAATACTATTATGAAATCAATATATAATCACCCCCACTTTCATATGAAAGATATAACACACTTATAGCCCCAAAAGTAGTAAAAAGAGGGTGAAGGGAGTGGGGGGGGGTGCGGATGGGTGGCAGGAGGGTAATCGGTTGGACCTCACCTACTGGGCATGTTGCAAGGGTACATGTCAAGTATATTAATAGTAGAATATAAATGTCTAAATACAACAATTAAATAAGTGAGATGAATGCTATGTTAACCAGTTTGATGTAAACATTCCAAATGGTAAATAAAATCAGCACATTGTACCCCATAAATGCAGTAAGGTACACAGCTATGATCTAACAAAAAAAAAGAAAGACTTGATACTGTTAAGGCGTTAATTCTCCCTCTTACCAAATTGATCTGCAGATTCAACACAACCAGTCAAAATCTCAACAAGCTTTTTTATAGAAATTGAGAAGTTTATTCTAAAATATATGTAAAAATGACCAGGTGCAGTGGCTCATGCCTGTAATCCTGGCACTCTGGGAGCAGCGCCTGTGGCTCCTTGGGTAGGGTGCCAGCCCCATATACTGAGGGTGGTGGGTTCAAACCCAGCCCCGGCCAAACTTCAACAAAAAAATAGTCGGGCATTGTGACGGGCACCTGTAGTCCCAGCTACTCAGGACACTGAGGTAAGAGAATCCCCTAAGCCCAAGAGTGTGAGGTTGCTGTGTGCTGTGATGCCCTGGCACTCTACCAAGGGT
>NW_003852455.1:3185129-3225089 GCF_000181295.1 Otolemur garnettii | reverse complement strand
AAAAAAAAAAAAATCCTAGCACTCTGAGATGCCAAGGTGGGTGGATTGCCTGAGCTCAGGAGTTTGAGACCAGCCTGAGTGAGAATGTGATCTGGTCTCTAAAAATAGCCAGGCGTTGTGGCAGGCACCTGTAGTCCCAGGTACTTGAGAGGCTAAGGCAGGAGAATCATTGAGCCCTAAGCATGATCAAAATCATCTTTACAAAGAAAAGTAAGATTAAAGGATCCACAATATCTAATTTCAAGATATTAAAAATATACAACAATCCGAGCAAGATGGTATCACATAAAGATAGACCCCCAAAAATAGAATAGAAAGTTCAGACCTATGACAAAGGTATCAGAGCAATTCAGTAGAGAAGGGAAAGTTGTCATCAAAATGGTGCTGTCACACTGGATAAATGTCCAGAAAAAATAAACATCAACCTTTAACTCACATTATACAAAAAAATTAATTTGAGATGAGTTACAGATTTAATCACAAAAGCTAAAATTATAGAGCTGCTTGATGAAAGCTTAGAAAAATATCTTTATAATCTTGGAGTAACCAAAAATTTCTTAGATAGAAAATATTTAACCATAAAATAAAAATTTTACTTCATTAAAATAGCAAACTTTGGTTCACTGAAAAGACACTACTAAGAAAAGGAAAATAGGCCAGGCTCATACCTGTAATCTTAACACTTTGGGAGACTGAGGCAGGTGGATTGCTTGAGCTCAGGAGTTTGAGACTAGCTGGAACAAAAGTGAGACTGGTCTCTACTAAAAATAGAAAAATTATGTGGGCATGGTGGTGGGCACCTTAGTCTCAGCTACTAGGGAGGCTGAGGCAAAAGGATGGCTTGAGCCCAAGAGTTTGAGGTTGCTGTGAGCAATGATGCCAGGGCACTCTACCCAGGGTGACAGAGTTTCTGTCTAAAAAAAAGGAGGGGGGGAAGGAAAGGAAAATTAACACCACAGACCAAAAGAGAATACTTGCAATACCTATCTATTAGAAGAGACTTTTATCCAAAATATATAAAGAACACTTACAAATGAATAATAGGATAAACTAATAAAACATGGGTGGTAGAATTAAATAGAAACTTTGTGAAAGAAAATATGCAAATGGTTAATAAGCACATGAAAAAAGTGTTCAAGATCATTAGTCTTTAGAGAAATGCAAATTAAAACCACAACGAGATTACCACTTTCAGGCATTTAGGACAGCCACTGTTAGAAAGAGTGACAGCATCATATTTGTAGCGCGGTGGAACTACTGAGACTCTCCTTACATTGCTACAAGGAGTATTAGGCGGTAGAACCATTTTAGAAAACTGTTTGGCCAATTCTTAAAAAGAAAACCCACATATTACAAGGGTACAAGTCAAATCTATCAAGGATAGAACACAAATGTCTTAACACTGTGATTAAGTAAATGAGGTGAAAGCTATGTTAATCAGTTGGATGTAAGCACTCCAATTTGTACAAATAATCAACACATTGAATCCCCCCCAAAAAAGATATACCTAACCTATGAATCAGTAAGGCTGCTTCTCCATAATTACCCAAGAGAAACAAAAACACATGCCCACGAAAAGTCTTGTACAAGAATATTTAAAGCAGCTTTATTCATAACAGTCCAAAACTGGAAACAACCTAAACGTCCATCGACATAAGAATAGATACATGGTGGTGTAGTCAGACAATGAAACACTAGTTATAAATAAAAGAGAATGAACAATTAATATATTCAATCAACAATCAACATCGCAGATGAATCTCAAAAAATGCTATTTTGAGGGAAAGGTGCCAGAGACAGAAGAATTTGGGCCATGTGATATCATTTATCTGAAATTCAAGAGCAGGCAGAACTAATCTACACTAATAAAAATCAAAACAGCGATTGCCGGGGGAGGGTAGCATTGACTGGGTGGGAGCCAGAAACTTCCTAGGTGTAGCTCTTGATGGTCACGTGGATTAACAAGACGTGATACATCCAATTGTACACGTAAGATCCATGCATCTCACTGTGTGCACATTTTACCTCCAAAAAGTAGGGGGGAAAGAGAGGAGAAGGAGACCATGAGACAGTAAAGAAGAACAAAACTGAGTTATTCTTTACGTGGAGGCATGGGTGACAGACACCCACACACATAATATAAATGTGCAACGGTATTCATCGTGAACTGGGCCAAAGTTGCCCAGAGCATCATTGGCCTTTTTTAGTTCTGTTTGAATAGATATCTTCAAATTTCATTAAGAGAAATGTCTTTTTGGTATTCATTTTGGTCTCTCTTGGGCTTTATTACCAAAGTACCCAAATGTGTTTGGAAAGAGCGGGAACGGAAACACTAATCTGAATTTCACAATTACCTCAATCCAAGACAAATTGTTCATAGTTGACATTTTTAGGCTTCATATCCTGCCACGATTCTCTTTGGAAAAAGAAACTATGAAATAGAAAGGAAATGACTCTCAGCTCCTCCCTAGCCTCGCAAATCTGTCCACCTGATTTGAATCTAGAGTCTGATAGAAGAAAAAAATATATTTTTTTCAAGAATAAGAAATAGTTCCTATTTTTATTGCGACACAGCTCTTTAACTGACCATCCCTTCCCATTCAGACTGACCAAGTGATATTCTCAACAATAGCACCTCGCTTCATTTCTAAAGTATACTGGTCACATTAAAATGTAAACACATGGAAATGAATGTCCTGCTTTTCACATCTCTGTCCTTGGTTTCCATGGAAGAGGGCTAATTACCTTTTTAATAGCCCTAATTGATGGGCTCACAGATCCTACCTTTCAGTCCCACTTGTGTACTGCGGCGGGTGGCATGGGGCAACACTCCTCTCTCCCGGCCCCTCTGCTCCAGCTCCTTCTCATTGCAAGGAGGTTTGCTGACTCCTGAAAGGCCCCTGCCTTGTGTCTCTCTGTTTGCAACACTACCTGCCTCCCATTGTGGGCTGACCAGGAAGCCTTGCTTTGTCTTGGCCAATTGACACAGCTGCACACTCAGTAAATAGACTCAGATGTTGAGCTTTTGTTTGGAGGATCTTTTCAGATTAATGCAGAGAGAATTAGTTTTTAAAACTTAAGCCAGATCCAGGATGAGTAGAATGGAGCTGTGAGCCATTGAATTCATGTTCACCAAATACGACCAACTGTCTTATGGGGGTGTTTATCCCCTGTTCCTTTTGGAGGTAACATTGAGGAAAGAGGCTCCCACTCCCGCAGGCCTCAGTCTTCACTCAGGCCTTAGGGAGGAGAAGATCTGACCAGCCTCAGACCTTCCAGCTTCATTCTCCAAGGAGAGACAGGCCTGCCCTTGGTATGGAGATGTAATTACTGCAATTGATTTGGGTTTTATTTCCAGATCACAAGAGATTCTGATAGATGATGTAAAGGGATCCATGGCCTCTGGCAAAGAGCATTGTAGAGGCCTAGCAGACAGGGCAGCAGTCTGGACTCAGGGTCGATGACCATCTCGAATTTTTCAGGCATCATCATTTGCCCCATCCTGTCTGGACCTCACTCGTGTGCTTATCAGAATACTCCCTAGTGGGACCCCAGTGCCAGTCACAGCTCTCAGTGTTAGCCAGTTCCCTGAGGGTGGAGCCCTATCTTGTCATTCCCCTATACCAGTCCTTTCACTTAGCCCAGGTTGGAAGTTTAGTCACAATTTGGTGAGTAGAAACTTGAGGACTTTATGCCTTTCTGAGATTTACTCAAAAAAAGCTATAAATTGGGGATAACTGCTCTCTTTTCTCAACAGTCCTACATACTTAGGGAGGGCAGTTTGACGTGGAATGAAATTTGACTCTTACTCAGACGAAAGTTCAAACCTGCCTCTCCCTCTTGCTGGCTGTGAGATCTTAGACAAGTCCCTGCTCTCAGCCCAGGTCTTCTCACCATGACAATTAAGATGTGATTACTTTGTTCACGCTGTTGTCAGAGATTTAAAAAGTTTTCTCAAATCCATGTGAAAATGACAAGCATATTGCCCAGAATATTGTAGGCTTACCAATATGTGAGCTTTTCTTCTCTAGGTCTCTGGTTTTCAAAGATTTTTTTAAAGGATTGAAAAAAGATACCTGGGAAAAACACCTAGTGGATTATTAAGTGTGTCTATATGAAGCAAGTTCCTTAGCAATAAATACCAAAGAATGGCCGTTGGTGGGCACTGCCAACGCTAACTTGTTGACCTCTCCTCACCCTTGTCCATCTCCAGTGTCTGAGTGACTGTCACCCCACCCAGACACATGCACCCCCTTTCTACCATCCTTCCACATACATATTCACTAACTGAAAAAGGGCCGACAAAGCAGATGGATAAGAATGATGCAGAGATGGACAAGAATGATGCCATCCTAGGGGAGAGCAGGGAGTGGCATTCAAAAAAAGGTGATAAGTTCACAAACATAGCATAGACGGGGGGCATGTTATAACATGTCTCCCGAGGGAGAAGGGTGGACATGGGTAGGTTCTTCCTCCTTGCTCCAAGCTATGGGGATTTAAAGAAAATGCTTGTTCCCCTTTCCCTTTATGGAGAAACTAATCTGATTCTGTGTTCCATGTTCTCCCATGAAGTACTTTCTGTAAAGAGTTAGAATGCCAAGAGTCTGAGGTTGCTGTGAGCTATGACGCTCACTCCATCAGGGGTGACAAAGTGAGACTTTGTCTCAAAAAGGAAAAAAAAAAGAATTAGAATGTGCAGGCACTGCTACAGGCTTCCCTCAGTAGTAGCACAAGGATTGGACTGTATGGCCTTGAGGACCCCTCCCAAGCCAGGCATTCAAGACTCTGATTCCTTTACAGCCTCTTGCAAGGAAGAATGTGCGAGCGGAAAACATGGGTTTTGACCTAGGTCCACAATCAGGAGAAACGCTCACAGGAGAATACTGTAGGAACCTAGGTCAACCCTCGCGTTAGGTCAGATTTCACGTTTCAATCAGTAGGCCTCTAAACTAGAAGAAATTAACAATGGTAAACAAACCTGTATTTGGGGAGATAAGACAAGAAAATACAGTTGATTGAGATTTAAATTACAAAATATACCTCCAAACTATACTTAGAAAAAGGGAACTTGGCCAGGCACAATGGCTCACACCTGTAATACCAGCACTTTAGGAGGTGGAAGCAGGACAATTGCTTGAGGCCAGAAATTTGAGACCAGCCTGGGCAACATAGTAAGACTCCATCTCTACAAAAAATATAAATAATAGCTGGGCATGGTGGTATGCACCTGTAGTTATAACTACTTGGAGGCTGAGGCATGAAGATCGCTGAGCCCAGGAGTTTGGGGCTGCTCCGATTATGCCACTATACTCCAGCCTAAAATTAAACAAAAAAAAAAAAAAGAAGAAGAAGAAGAAGAAAGAAAAGAAAAAGAAAACAACTTCTCACTCTGATAGCAGACTCCTCTGCAGGAGGAACAATGAAGTAGGAATCAGAAGAAATGCACCACATCTTGTAGAGACGTGTGCAAGTCACCAAACTTCTCTGAGCCTGAGTCCCTTTGTGAAATAGAGGAAATATCCCCCCTGCAGGCTATTCTCATCCATGAAATGAAGGACCCTACGAAGAAACAGAGAGTGGTTTGATGACGCTGCATTTCCTGCCTCCCCTCACTATGGACCATTCATGTTCCTCAGATGAGTCACAGCCATCCAGATGGTATTGCACCCAGCTCACGTTGGTGCTTCCCCATATGCTCACCCTAGAAGTAACCACCAGGGACTTGGCCACGAACTACGCACAGAGAAGGAAAGTGCTGTGGAACAGTACGGGAGAATACTGGAGGGCCCTGCAGACAGCCTGTCTTGGGGATGAAAAAGATGAATCATTTTAAGCCTGTGCCAGGAGATGCAGAAGGAGGCCTGATCACAGCACCTTACCTGCCTTGCTTTTGTTGGCAGGTCTAAGTCAGGCAATCGATGGGCCCCTGGGTTGAGCATCACGAGCCCTGCGCACTGATTCTGCCTCTGCCCACTTTCTACCTGAAGGAAAAGGGGTCTTCTATCTCTAGCACACTGAACCACTCCAGAAACCTTCCTTATGCCTGGCTTTTGTGCCCGATTTCAGAAACAAGGAATTATGAAATCAGAGTCTCTGAGGACCCACCTTTGGTTTGAGGCTTTTTCTGTTTTGTAGGGATGTTTTTTGTTTGTTTGGGGCCTCAAAGCTGAGATTCTACAGCTTACTCACTTGGCCTGCTCCTATTCCTGTTTGGCTCTATCTGCCTAGACATGGGCAAAGTGGCTGTGGTAGGAGCCCAGGAATAATGAGTGGGTGCGGCTGGATTTGTGTTTTCTCTGCTCATGGGAAGATTTCCCCCAACAGGCTGGGATTTGAACTGGGTCTCCAGGATGTGTGGGAGAATGTGGCCAAGCATTCTGGGTAAAGTCAACGGCCCCCACGCACAACGTTGCACACTTCAGGCTGTGTAGTAAGTCTCCTGCTACAACAAATAGTCCCCAAAGTGTGCAGTGGTTTCAACCCCACAGACCTTATTTCTTGCTCATACACAGGGTGTGGGACAGCTGCCCTCCAGCCATGATTTATGTTTTGTACTGACTGAGTCTCTGCCACTTTGAACATTTCAGCTTCAAAAGTTGCCCAGAGAAGCATCTTCACTCCCTCCAGGCTACTAGACAGAGCAAAGAGCAAGGAAATGGCCTGTGTCACATCCCCTCAAATCCATTAGCTGGAACTTTGTCACAAGGCCACATCTAATTGGAAAAGGGGCTAGAAAATACAGTCCAGTTGTGTACCCAGGAAACTTGTGACAATGCAGACTCTAGGGAACTTCCAGCCACCTCTGCACAGTCTGCTCCACCCTCACACCCTGCTCCTTCTGGAGAGATCGGAGGGCAGAGTAGCCAGAGCCCAGGCAAGGCAGATGTGCCAGATGGGAACTCCTGGCACTTGGAGCGGCACTCTGGGAGGGTCAGGCCGGCAGGTGGACTCAAGCCAATTTTATTTTTTGGTAAACCCAATTTCACTGCAAAGTGATAAACAAAACTGGAAGCCCCAGAGGGCCTCCACATTTCTCCCTCTTATTTGTGGCAGGAAAGAGAGAAGGTTTAAGAAGGCTGACTTGCCACAGGCAAGCCGTCAGGCCTCCCAGGGTGAAATTGGAACCCCCTGGCTTTCTCTGGCACTGCCTTCAGCCCTCTTGCTCTGTCCCTCCTTCTGCCCTGCTCTCAGCCCCTTTCTCTGGGTAAGCACCAGGGCCAGGCCTGTTACTTTGCTGACACCTCGGCTCAGTGCCCAGCCTGTGGGCCACTTTGGGCTCCAGCTACTGGTGGGAGCTGATTCGGGAGCCTGGCCCGGCCCTGTGGCTTTGATGGGATTTCATCATCCGCCTCCTCCTTGGCTGGGTGCCTGGAGAGCTGCACAGCCTGGCCCCAGGCTATCTGCTTTCACCGGGAGAGGCCTCCTCTCTGAGTACAGGAGGATCTGGAGGTGAGGAGGTGAAGAGGAGAGGCGTGGGCTCCCCGACTCTGCAGCCTGAGAGCTGATGCCACGCCAAAGCCATCTGCCTTCACCCAACTTTCAAGGGGCAGAGACAAAGTACAGAGAGAATTCACACTGAACAACTTGTTAATGATTTTATTGCAGGTTAAATAAAATGTCTCAAATAAAACTACAGGAGACCTTCTTTAACCTTACTGCTGTAAATATGTATTAACTCAATTACTATCAGCAATTAAGGCCTAGTTTGGGAACAGTGGCCTGAGACAAAAAAGACATTATCATCCTGGGAAATGAATCCAGAATAAAAGGAATTTATTCCACCTTAGCTAATGAGCAGCTGTGTAGGGATGGAAATGAAGGCCTTCGGAATTGCTTTTGACCGTCCATACAGGGAGAGGAGAAAAGGTTCCCCTTTACGTAAAGCTCTTGGAAGCACATTAGGGACATTGTCACAATGCAAATGAGGAAGACCGTTGTGTTTGGGTGGTTTATGGGTTTAGTAAAAGGAGTAACATTTCAATTAGTGGGGAAGGAATGAGAACCTGCCTCAAAGAGGCTTAATTGGCAACTTGGCTTTCCCAGGAGGCTTTGAAGTAGCATCAGAGAAGGAAAGTTTTCAGAGATGGGTAGAGAATAGAGCAACGCTAGGGCCCTGGGCTGTGGATGTAAGAGGGCAGATGGGCGGCTCAGAAGGTAAAGCCCACAGCGCTCTGCACATCCCAAGCCTGTGCCAGCCGCCTGCTCTGCTCGCCGGGACTCCGGGGCTTCTCCCAGCTCCCCCTCTGAGAGCAGCAGGACTCGTCCCTTTCTAAAGCAGTCAGTCTCCACGAAGCCCGCTCACTTTAAGAACGGCAGCCCTAACCTCACCAGTGTGGAATTCCTTTTTCCTTCTCAAGAGCCTCTTTTGCTGGGTCTCCAAGGCCAACCCAGAAAACTAGGGAATTCAACCCTAATTGCAGTGAGTTTTGGGGGGTGGGTGCAATATTGCATACAAATGTGTACTTTCTGCATGTGTGTGTGCGTGTGTGTGTGTGTGTGTGTGTGTGTGTGTGTGTGTGTTCTGGGACCACAGGGTCTGAAGACTGAAGATTCAAGTATGGCCTTAATCGAGGGCGAGCGATTGATTGCACACGTGACTCATCAAGATCCCTTTCAGGTCTTGTAAATTGCAGAGGCGTCCAAATCCACATTGCTCCACAGCGTTTTCTGTCTTAGTGCAGTAGCCTTCTGAGGCCTGTGATGGTGTAATCCACACTCGCATGTCACTCAAATCGACACACTTCTTGACTGGTTTGAGGTTTTATTTCTTTATCCAGTCATTCACGGGGTATGGCAAACTTCTTTTTTTCTCTAACATGGAAGAATCCTTTAAAAGAAAGGCTACAGGTAATATGCCAAGATAACTGTTAAAATGAAGTTTGGAAGAAAATTCAGCAAATTCTATGTTTTAGCTGAAAGACAGCAATCTGGCCTGGGGTTTGGAGAACTGTCCAAACCAAGCCTCCTAAGTGATCTGCTGGTCTTTCTGAGCTCGCAAAAAAAAAAAAAAAAAAAAAAAAAACCAGAACGAAGAACTTCCAAGTGATTCCACCACTCCCTGGATTCCCTTGCTGTTGACTTTGGGGAGGATGACCTCAATACCCTGCCCGTGTGAGTTTCTGCGAACAAGGATTGAACTTTGCTTGAGACCTTAGCACCGAACCCTGAACTAGAGGATGCAATAATCTCCCTCTGAAGCCATCAGTCCTAAACACACAGAACCCTGAGCCAGGATTTCTCCCTCCATCCTCCCCCAACCTGTGGGTGGCTTCTCCTGGAACCGCTGGCTCATATCTCTGGAGTCTGTGGTTTGGGAATTGCCATTAGCCAACTACAACAGGGCCTGGAAGAGTTTACTTTGGGTCTAAAATGGGAAGTGGACCCGCCCTCTGAGTAATGCTCATCTCTCAGTAGGTCTCAGCTGGCGGGCGGCTACTTTACAAGTGACCCCTCTTCCCACCACTCTCACCCCGGTTGCTCATGTAGAGTGACCACTCCCATCCCACTCTCATCCCTTCTGCTATCTCCTCAGAGTGTGACTGGTGGGAATCATGGCATCTGTGCTCACCCTGCACACTCCTGCATGCTGGGAAAGTTGAGCCACCCAGCAGCCGCTGTAGAATATCCAGGTTGCCACGTCACAGGAGAGACTTAGCACGGCAGCACCAGCCCCTGCTTCACATGTGGGATGGACAGAAGATACCGCACCTGTAACCCAGTCACTTTAGCAACACTGGACTCTTCAGCCCCAAGAACGTATGATTGACTAGGTGCCTTCAGACAGTTACAGAATCCATTTGCAGTGTTGAAAAGGACTTTAACAATATTCCAACCAATATGTGCATGGGAAACTGGGAGGGGAAGAGAACTGCCAGGTACCCACAGGGAGTAAAAGGCAGAGCCGAGACCCAAAATCACCTGGTGGCACTGAGGCCAGTACCCTCCTCCCTTCTCATCTCCCTGAGTCTCAGCTTCTACTTCCCAGTGGATTTTTGTCTTGGTGGCCATGGAAATTAGATTGTAAAACCCTACAAAAGAAAAGAAGTGTGCGGAGAGGCCGGACAAAGTCAGCCGGCATTTGCCATAGATCTCCCTGACGCGGGCAGATACTCAAGATGTTATTGTACACTCTCGTCTCATCGAAGGAGCACTTTGTGTGCTTTCTCCTTATTTCTCCAAACCCCTTTGAGATCATCAAAGCTCCTTGCATGGTGCTTTTGGTTAATGCTCAGGAGAAAATTCTCATGCTAGACCATCATTTTCAAAACGCATGTTTTAGCATCCAAAATATTTCTACCCCCAATATCACACAACCTAGAAAGGCAAAAAAAAAAAAAAAAAAAAAGGCTCTATTATCCCCATTTTTGTAAAGATAAAATAGTTCTTTGAAAGGTGAATTAACTTACCCAAAGCCGTATTCCTCATAAGTGGCTCAGACAGACCTAGAACCCAAATCTAGGTTTACTTTCAACACTTTGCAAAATTCTAGCCTCCGGCAAGAAAAAAACTGACTTAAACAATAATTTATTGTTCATTCCTTCCCTTTGGGGACCCTGAAATCAATGTTCCTTTGAAACCTGATAGTTTGTACAGATGAACATGGTACTTGTCACCACCTCCCTCTTTCCCCAACCTGGGACGCAGGCACTGACGAGTATCCTGAGTCCTTGGGGCCTCCCATTTCTAAATCTCCTGTGACTAATGAAACTCTGTCCCCACCCACAAATTTACCCCCTCCCCAGGGTAGAGTTTGGGGCATCCTAAGAGCCTTTCGGCCTGCCAACAGCAGGCATCTGAGCCATTGCTCTGGAATGAATGGATGGTCCAGCCTCCTCTTTTAAAGGAACAGGATGTGAGAAAACACATCAGTCAATCTGGGGTTACATGGACGAGATAAAATCTCCCTCATCAATTTTGCTACTTGGGAGTGTCTTCTGGAATATATGAGAAAAGAAGTGAATAGCTAAAGGTGGAAAAGATGAGCTAATCTGGGGAGTTCACTCCCCAGACTGAAGTCTCGCCAGTAAAGTAGATAACAGAAAACATTTCAAAGAAGAGACAACCAGCAAATGAACACCCAAAGGAATAAGGAAGAATTACTTCCTCAAATTTTTCTCCAAAAATAAAAATGCAAAACATATAACATAGGAGGCACTGAACTCATACTTGAAATCTCCTGATACTAAAAAAGATTTTTTTTTTTCCAAACAGAGAGAGATAAGTTCCTCTTAAACAATTCTACTTTTGTGTCTACCAAGCTCAAATGGGCTTTTCTGTAAAATAACGTAATGCATGAAAATCTTCTCTTGCAGCCTCCGGACAAGTGTGTGTGTGTGTGTGTGTGTGTGTGTGTGTGTGTGTCTGTTACACCACACATACAAACTTACCCTTTAGTTCAAACTCTGACCCATCTCTCATCTGCAAAGTGGCACTAACCTCAAAACTGCCCCAGTTCTCCGGCCAACACTTACATTGCTGTCTGAAATGCAGATCTGGCCACTTCCTCCCTTCAGCTGAAGCCCACTCAGAGTCCCCCACTGCCCACACGAGAAAGCCCACCTCTCATAGACATAAGGTCCCTGCCTCCTTCAATCTCTGTGCTCACCACTTCCTTCCTCACAGCTCATGCTCCAGAAATACAGACTTCTTCATAGACTCCTGTCCACCCCACATGGGTTTTCTCCTCCAGGACTTTGCTCACATTGGAACCTCTGCCAGGAGCCCAGCCTGCCCCTCTGGGAAAGCTTCCCTAAAGTCTAACACATCCCACCTGCCTTCCCCTTCTCCCACAATGCCCTGGGCCTACTGTAGCTAGCACTTAGAATCATCTGGTTTGGTGTCTGTGTCTGCTATTATACTTAAAAAAAAAAAATCTTCTATGGAGAAACAGCATACATCAAAAATCACTGAAATCTTAAGTAGGCAACCTATTGAATGTTTTCTCGTTTGAGCCAGCACCCAGGACAGGAAAGTGGAAGCCATTATGTTTTTGAGGTCAGAGGCTGAGTTTTGTTCCTTTTTATACAGCTCCAAGCATGGTGGCTGGCAGGCAGTTAAGCCTAACAGATGGTTGTGGAATCAATCAATGAATGGTGACCTCACTGTTCTTTTCTCTCTGTTTGACCCACTTACCTTTTCTACCAATTCTCACTTTACCTGAGTTGACTAACAGGATAATTCAGGATTCCTTGCCCGGGCTTTGAGAACTTGAATCTTAAGAGATGATGGTTGTGAAGAAATGTCAGTAGTTGGGGGAAGAAACAGGGGGAGGAGCTTGGCTGCTGAGCACCAACCCTGGTTGTACAACCTGGTAAGATCCAAGACCCATCCGTAAGAGAAAATAAAAGTCTTTCTCTTTATAGACGCGAAGTCTTTCTCTTTATAAACGCGAAGCCATAATCTTACTGCCTAAGCAAGTCACAGTATCTGTATCAGTCAAGAACAAATAAAGAAGTCACTAGAGAATGCCACATTTCGGCCTTTTTGCATTAGATTTAAGAAAAAGGAACAAATGACATCCATCTCTTCCACCCTCAGCCCCTGGTGCCAGGCAGCGCCCTCACCTCACATGGACAGCTGGCCCCACACCTGAGGAGGGAGGGCTCTATCCTCCCTCCACCCACGTAGGGAATTACATGATGTATCTAGCACAGAGGGGATGCACTCTAACAATGGATGTACTTGTCCACATACTTCTCTGAAAAGTCCACAACTTGAAGTAATCAACCTACCGTTTAGTTAGCAAGTACTATGGCACCGTGAAAAGTGGCCACTTACCTGCATTACCACATTTCTTCTTCACGGCTATTCTCAGGTGGGTGAGATTCTCCTCCTTTTACAGCGGAGAAATCTGAGCAATGGCAGCTGGAGTATACACCTGTATCTTTGACTCCCAAGCCTACAATGATAACTATACTGTAAACAAACTATGTGACCTGCTTCCCCTCATCCCTCCTACTGATGAGAAGACCAGTAGTGCTGAGATTGAGAAACTTGGATCAGGGAATGCTCCCACCTGAACCCATGGACCTGGAAACTCTAGGCAGACAGGGTGAGCATAAATCCATCTTCCTGGTCTGCTCCACATGCTCAGCCTCACTGCTGGAAACCCAAGTTCATTCGATGTTACTCGGGGCTAACGCCTAAATTCTGATGGTAGATTTTCTTCTGAGGAGCTAGAGTTCCCCATTTACATTCACCCAAAGCCTTATTTTGGAAGAAGTATTTTGGAGACGTTCATAGTGTACAAGGTGAAAGCACTGAAAACATTACTCTCTCCCAGGGCCAGCCACGCCATTCAGGGACAGGTCCTTCTGAAACAGAGGGGAACCGCTCCCCAAAGGAGAGCTCTGGAAGGAGGGATCAGCTAAGATCTCCTCAGCAAGAAGCTGGATGTAAGGAAAACCATCCCTCTTTCTGGTCTGAATGAGGGCTCCTTGCAAAGAGGCATGTCATGGGTGGCGCCTGTGGCTCAAAGAGTAGGGCGCCAGCCCCATATACTGGAGGTGGTGGGTTCAAACCCACCCTGGCCAAAAACTGCACCAAAAAAAAAAAAAAAAAAAACCAACAACAAAAGAGACATGTCATCCTGGGGCCTACCCAACACTCTGGGACACCCCCAAGGAAGGGACTTTCTGGCACTGTTCAAACCAACTACAGAGCTGGGTCTGGCACAGGAGCCTGTTCCCTGGCTTGAGGACAGACACAAAGCCACCCTGTCCCCAAGTGCAGACCTGTAAAGATCCCCTCCTCCCCACTTCTCAGATATCCCCTGTTTTCCTTCTACTGCCCAGCAGACAGAATCCCTGGGCTCCGACCTGCACTGCATCCTGTTTCTATGTCCTCCAGATCAATACACGTTATAATCGTCCCCACTGTAGGGAAGGCCTGTGTTTGAGGACTTCTGAGCCCTGAAACTTTGGTACCAATGGGAGAAACTGCGGAAAAGGGAATCTAAACATTTATAAACATTTTAGAACGTTTAATTCAAACTGCCCCAAGTAAGTAAGAGAGTATTCAGGAGATGCTAATGTCTCTAGGACTCACTTATTTCATCCCAAATAAAGATTGGCCTAAACAAGCAAACAAACAAACAAAAAGCCCAAGTCACCAGCCCCCACTCCTCTTTGGTTTCTCAGGGGCATAAGATCTTTTTCATGTAGTTTGCTTCAACGCTATTGTATTTCTTCTGCGCTTTGAAACTGAACCCTTCTTTGATGGATATTAGTAGAACGTGCTTGCGCGTCTCCCTAATGAACTTTCTCTTGGAAAATATCCAAAACAGGGAGGATACTAGACGCGTAATGATATTTTGTTTAAAGCAAAGAGAGACCCTCTCTTCTGGTGTCCCCCTCTTTGGTTCACCCCAGAGGAATAATCAGCCAAGAATCACAGATGGGATCATTTACAGTTTTACTTTCAAGTTCCCCAGCTCCTTTTCAGATTGTGTTTACTTGGTCAAAGGCTTCAGACGAGTCAGGGTGGGCCTCCTGACAACCCCATCTTGCTGGCTCCCGGATACTCTGATTGGGATTAAACCTGTGTTGATCTGTCAGAAAGTGATTGATGGAGAGGCTGCTTTGGGATGCTTGTGGTAAACTTGAGAGGATAGAAAACTTCAGACGTGGAGGCAACATTCTTCAGGCGACCTCTCAGCTTTTGTGTCTGGAGGAGCCCAGGACAACAGTCCTTACAGTAATTACCGGCTAAACAAAAGGTAAATCCACGCAAAACGGAAGACAGCTTGGTGCCATGGGAAAAGCCCCCTTTAGTGGTAGTGTTCTTTATATCTTTAAACAATTGAAAATATCCTGCAGGGAACAGTTTTCTCAAATCCAATCAACATTAATTTCAAATAAAACTAAGTATAGAGGAAATAATTGAATGCTAAAACACAAGGCCATTAGATGTACCTATGTTGGTTTCCTGATTTTTCCCTCAATGAGTGTTTCCTTGGGGAGAGATTAACTATAATAATTAGTATTTTCTAAACAAAATTGGGTGAAGCTGAACAACTTACAATGGACAAAACAATTGTTGAAGCACCAAATTCTCGGTGTGGCCCAGCGGAGAAAAGAGTGCATTGGGCCCCTCTTTCCTTTGCCGAGTCACTTGCTCATTGTGCTGGCTTAGACACGATTTTGCTTTTTGGGTCTCTGCTTCTTCATCTATAAAATGGAGACATGCATCCAGGTCCTGTCCTTTATAGGTGTGTTCTGGGGGTCAAACCAGGCCATCAAGGTGACACCACCTGCGATCTGACTCATTGTCACCAACGACCTTTGATGTATGGACTTTACAGGTGGAGATGTCCCACTTGGGTCAGTATCACTCCCAGGTCATCATTCAGATCGTCCCAGCTCAGAGGTTCAGAACTTCTCACCTCTGTGTTTTTTTGTTATTGTCTATCTTTTCCCCCCTTTATTCTTAATTGGCATGTTATGATCCTACGTATTTAGTGGATACAGAATGCTATTTTGATAAATATATAAAATGTGTAATGATCAAATCAAGGTCATTAGCATATTCATCACCTCAAACATTTATCCTTTCTTTGTGTTGGAAAAAGTCAAAATCCTCTCTTCTAGCTATTTGAAAATGTACCTTAAGTTACTATTAACTATAGTCCCTTCCAGTGCCCCAGGACCCTAGGACTTAGTCCTCCTGTCTAGCTGTAGTTTTGTATCTGTTAGCCAACCTCTCCTTATCTCCCTGACCCCCCCTCCTTCCCAGTCTCTAATAACCAGCAATATAATCTCTACTTCTATG
Source organism: Otolemur garnettii (assembly GCF_000181295.1). Classification (NCBI taxonomy): domain Eukaryota; kingdom Metazoa; phylum Chordata; class Mammalia; order Primates; family Galagidae; genus Otolemur; species Otolemur garnettii. The sequence goes on along the minus strand of NW_003852455.1, from coordinate 3,209,321 downwards.
ATCTTAACCTTTCTTAACTCCCACATATAAGTAAGAACATTCAGCATTTATCGTTCTGTGCCTGAAGGACTTAACATGTCCTCCAGACTTATCTGTCCGCCACAAATGACAAGATTTCATTCTTTATTATGACTGAATAACATTTCAGAGTGTGTTAGAGAGACATATATATATATATATATATAGAGAGAGAGAGAGAGAGATGATCATACAGTTTGTGTCCTTCATGCTGTTGATGTGATATATCAACATCTTTATCAAGGGTAAACACCTTATCCTTGTATCCCAAGGATGCAAAGATAGTGCAACTTATGCATTTATTGATTTGCATAAGTTGCACTATCCTTGCATCCTTGGGATAAACCTCACTTGATCATGATGTATTGTCTTTCTTTTCTTTTAGAGACAGAGTCTCACTTTGTCCCCCTCAGTAGAATGCTGTGGCATTACAGCTCACAGCAACCTCCAGCTTGGGGGCTTTTTTTTTTTTTTTTTTTTCAGCTCTTGGGCTTAAGCCTCCAGCTCTTGCCTCAGCCTCCAGAGTAGCTGGGACCACAGGTGTCCGCCACAATGCCTGGCTACTTTTTGTTGCAGTTTGGCCATGGCTGGGTTCAAACCTGCCACGCTGCTGGCGCCCTACTCACTAAGCCACAGGCACCGCCCCATGTACTGTCTTTCTGATGAACTGTTGGATTTGGTTTACTAGTATACGTTTGAGGATTTTTGCATCTATAGTCATCAGGGGCATTGGCTTATAGTTTTCTTTTTTTGTTGGCTCCTTGTCTGGTTTTGGTATCAGGGTAATGCTGGCCATATAGCACAAGTTAGGAAGAATTCTCACCACTTCAACTTTCTGGAATAGTTTGAGAATTAAAGTTAGATTGGTAGAACTCAACAGTGAAGCCATCTGCTCTGGGCTTCTCTTTGATAGATTTTTATTATTGATTCCATCTCATGGCTTGTTATTGGTCTGTTCACGTTTTCTATTTCTTCCAATGTTCTTTGCTTCTTTCTTCCTTTTTTATCATTTACCTCTGTGGTTTGGCAATTTTTGGTAGTGATATTTTATTCTTTTCTCTTTCTCATTATATATCTGTTCTACCAGTGAGTTTTACATTTTCATGTGTTGTCATGATGGTAAATATCATCCTTTTGCTTCTAGACACAGGACTCCTTTAAAGGTTTCTTACAATGCTAGTCTAGTGGTAATGAATTCCTCAGTCTTTGTCTGATAAAGATTTTATTTCTCCTTCATTTCTGAAGGATAACTTTACTGGATCCAGTACTCTAGGCTGACAGGTTTTTTTTTTTTTCTTTTAGCACTCTGACTGTATCATTCCATTCTCTCTAGGCCTGTAAGGTTTCTGCTGAGAAATCTGCTATTAGTGTGATGGAGATTCCTTGTTATGTGACTTGATGCTTTTTTCTCACTAGTTACAGAATTTTCTCTTTGTCTTTGACTTTTGACAGTTTGATTTTGTGTCAAAGAGGATATTTGGTGATTTAATCTATTTGGGGATCTTTGAGCTTTCTGTATCTGAATGTTTGTATTGTCTCCCAAAGGTTGGGATGTATTCAGCTATTATTTCATTAAATGTGTTTTCTGTGCCTTTTCCTGTCTCTTCTGCTTCTTGAACTCCCAAAATGTGAATATTTGCTTGTTTAATAGTGTCCCACATATCACATGGATGTTCTTCGTTCTTTCTTCTTTCTTTATTTGACCTAATTAGGTTATTTTTAAAGATCTGTCTTTAAGTTCAGAAGGTTTTGTTTCTGTTTGATCTAGTCCATTATTGAAGCTCTTGATTGTATATTTTATTTCATTTATCAAATTTTTCATTTCCAAGATTTCTTTTTGGTTCTTTTTTATGATATTTATTTCTTTTTTGAATTTCTCATTCAGATCATGAATTCCTTTCCTTTTTCTTTGAATTTTCTGTATTCTCTTGTATCTCACTGAGTTTACTTAAAACCATAATTTTGAATTTCAGGTAATTAACAAATTTCCTTTTCCTTGGGGTCTGATACTGGCATTATTGTGTTCCTTTGAAGAAGTCATATTTCCTTGCTTTCTTATACATACATATTGATGTTAATACCTACACATCTGGTGTAGCAGTCACTTTTCCTAATTTTACAGAGTAACTTTTATAGGGAGGCTTTCTCTTGTAGATGTATCTACAGTGTCAGTTAGGTAGAGTGCTTTGGCTTTTGTTCTGTGTGGGCACAGTAATGTAGTCTCTATATGATTTCTTTGGCTATAATCAACCTCAATAATGGTTATAAGTGGCTCAGTGGCCCAGACTTTAGTTATTTGTGAGGCTGTGGTACAGCTTTTGCTGCATAGGAGGATGCTAAGAAGCTCAGTCCTTGAGCCCCTGGGTGTTACATGTTGGTGCATGCAGCTTTGCTGCTGAAGGGGGTGGCATCATTGGCAGTAGCAGTTGTAGGACCCCAATGGGCCAGTTCTTGGACCCTGGATGGTCAGTTCTCAGGCTTTGAGAGTATGCATATCAGCTCCCTCTATCCTGGGGGCAGCCTCCCTGCTGTGATGGACCACTTGTATCTTAGGATGTAGGGCACTGCACAGGTTCAGGTGCCAGAATCACAGCTACATTACTGATTCCAGCTGGTGGTGTGATGCTACAGGCCTCTGGCTGGATGTGGTGGGGTATTGACAGGGCCCCAGCATAAATCCCCTCCCTGAAACAATGTGGTCACATGGACTCCAGGAAGCTTGGAGTCTATGAGGACTGAGGGGCTCTCCTTTGGTGAAGTTTGGGAGCATCTATGGTGGAAATGTTGGCTGCTAGGAATCTTCCACTTACTTCTCCCCTGCAATGGGGAGCTTCTCCTGACTCTGAACTAATACCAATAACTTCCTTTCATCCTATGTTGCCAGCCTGAGTTTTGATGTCTTTGTCATTTCTTCATTGAATTCTGGTGCTCTCTCTCTCAGATGCTCTGTTGAGCATGTGATTATCTATTTGTTGGTTTGGTCCTTCTTTTGGAAGAGTGCTGAGTACCTCTAGTCAACCATGGTGATGTTGTAATGAGGGAACTTGCCTCCACATAGTTATAATGTGTCAGCAAACAAACTGTCATGCTATTACTTGGTCCCCACAGCCAGAGTTTCCCTGTGCTCCCTCTGGTTCACTGCTCCCAGCATCAGGGCAGCCCGACCACTCACTCCAATGCTTTGTTCATGTTGTTGGCTCAGCTTGGAATACTGACCTTCCATTTCCCTCTTCCATATTTCTAAATTCCAGTCCTCTCTCAGGGCTCAATGAAAGAGTTAACTTTTCCATAAGCTTTCTCTGATTCTCCTGTCCCCACTTAAATATAACCATGTTCCTGCTGAGCTCTTGCAGCAACTAATCTCAGCACTCTCAGCAGTCCTTGTCCTCAGTCATTTCCATACTTAATCTTTCCCCTCCTACTATTCTACTTAAGTGTATGAACTGTGTCAGTTGTATTTCGGTGCACACATGATCATAGCACCTTGTGACCATTCATTATTTGTTTAAGAAATGAGGAATATTGTAGGCACATTTTTTATCCAAATTTTGCTAGAAAACTATAGATAGTCCCTAATTTGCATGATACTGTGGTCACTGAAACTCACAAATGTCAGGCCAGTGTTTTCACTTTGCAGTTACCACGGGACTGCACAAAGTGAGGACGTGGTTTCAATATGCACGTGTTTCAGTTGACATGGTATTGTGCAAAGTGAGGATTGCCTGTATATCTAAATAATAAATACATAACATATAAGTAATCCATCTAATCATGTGAAAAAAATTACCAGCAAGCCTTGTGCGTTGAGGGCAGCTAGCCACATACTGCATATTAAACACAGAACTCACATAGCACCTCATAAATCAGAGCCCTGGCACAAAACGAGTGTCCAGTCTCAGGGCAGAAAGGGCTTTAGTAATTGAAGGACCATGTTGTTCCCATTGCAGTACTATAGAGTGGCTTATAGAAGACTGTTGATGGAAACCATTTCTGGATACAAAAGGCAATCTGAAATATGTAGCTTAAATTCTGAAACATGGTCATTTCTGGAATATTTTAGAAGCTTCGGGGGAGGGAAGACAGTGGTCCTAGGAATGCATTAAAGATCCCCCAAATCAGGATGGCACCTGTGGCTCAAAGGAGTAGGGCGCCAGCCCCGTATGCCGGAGGGGGTGGGTTTAAACCCAGCCCTGGCCAAAACTGCAAAAAAAAAAAAAAAAAAAAGTCCTCCAAATCAAATAAACATCAGCATTGCTGGCATCCTGCTGCTTCCCACAGTGAATGCAGGGACTCACAGAGAGCCTCACACAACAGTACCTTTTAAGCCACTAAAGAACCATGAGACTGCACAGCAAATCTATTTCAAAAGCTAAAATGCCGGCTGGAAGGTGGCTCATGCCTGTAATCCTAGCACTCTGAGAGGCTGAGGTGGGTGAATAGCTAGAGCTCATGAGTTCAAGACCAGCCTAAATAAAAAAACAAGACCCTGTCTCTACTAAAAATAAGAAAACTGAGGCAAGTGAATTGCTTGAGCAAGGGTTAGAGGTTACTGTGAGCTATGATGCCACAGTACTCTACCCAGGATGACAGCAAAAAACCCCAAAACAAACAAACAAAAAAGCTAAAATGCCAAGCGTATATGCTCTACAAAAGAAAGAGACACAGGAAAACAGTTAGGAATGATGGAAGATGACAATAAATTCGAATTTAAGCAACTTTAAAGGGAGCTAGTGTGTCTGAGAACCCTGAGGCATGAGCCAGAGGGCAGAGCTCAAGACTCGGGGTGAAGACCTCCAGGTTTGTGATCCAGCTGCTGAGCTCCAGGAGGCTTCAGAAGCACAGCTTCACCTGGTCTTGGTTCTCAGCACCTTTACCAAGGGGCAAGGTGAAGGCTGAGCCACACATTCAAAGTCCCCTACAGATAAGATGGAATGGAATGAATTTGGGATTTGGAACATGAAAACCAGCTCGATCTTCCAGCTAGTAAGTGTGCTTGGCAGGTTTATTAACCTCTCTGAGACTCATTCTTCTGGTCAAACGAGAAGAGCCATGGCTGAGAGAAAGAAACTTCTAGTGATAGTCACAGAGCCATCTCTGTTTTGCTGGCAGCCTTGAGCAAATGGCATCCCCTCTCTTCATTTCCATTTCTTAATCTATAAAATAAGAATCACAGCCCCTGCTATTTCCAGCATTGCTGTGCAGAGTAAAGAAATGTGTGAAAACACGTCAGTAAAATTTTTTTGAGATGGGATCTTACTATATTACCCAGGCTTGCCTTAAACTCCTAGGCTCAAGCAATCCTTCCAGCTCAACCTCCTGAGTAGCTAGGGTTACAGGCATGAGCCACTGTACTCAGATCCTGGTAAAAATTTGAACAAGTATTAGGGATTCTTAATATCACCGTCAATGGCTATTTGGGAACCAATGCAATCTCTTAGTGTCTGAGTAGAGACAAGTAGTTAGACAACCATAAAAGAAACATAGACCCTCTCAAGGGTTGAATTATGTTTTTTAAAAAAACATGTTGAAGTCCTAACCCCCAGAACCAATGAATGTAACTTTATTTGGAAATAGGATCTTTGTAATCTAAACAAATTAATGTAATCAAGTCAGAGATCTTCTCTTACAAGGATATCAGTCATTGGATTTGCACCCTCCACTGCCGCCACCACCACCAATCTAGTACGGCTTTATTTCCGGTTAGAGTGGGGCCTAATCCAATATGAGTAGTGCCCTTATAAGAAGGGAAGATACCCCTTACACACAGATGCACAGCAAGAATACCATGTGAGGACAGAGGCAGATTGGAGTGATGCAACCACAAGCCAAGGCATGCGAAAGATTGCCAGCCACCACTGGAAGCCAGAAAGAGGCAACTCTACTCTATCTTGGAGGCCGTGTGGCCTGGCTGACATCTGGATTCCAGGCTTCTGGCCTCCAGAACCGTGAAAGAATAAATTTCTGTTGTTGAACCACCTAGTTATGGCACTGCTATGACAGCTCCTGGGAAGTATTTAATAACACAGACTCCTCTTCTCTTCCCTGTTCAATAGGTAGTTGCTATAACTTTTACCCTGGGAGACCCTCCAAACTCCGGAATGGGGCTCTCCCTGTAATAAGGCTTATACTTCTGCGTTTTGTTTCTAAAGAGCGTTGCCACTGTTTTAGCAGTTACTCCTGAAATTTCGTTAGGGGACTGCTCGTAACTCATCTTTGGGATTGCTGCTTCTGTAAGCCAGAGGTCTGTCCAGTGCTTCTGGGAAGTAAACATCCTTGGACTGGCTGCAGACAAAACAGCATTCTGCAAAAAGGGTGGAAGTGGTGCAGGGAGCTGTGACAGATCACAGCACCAGGGCACCCTGTGACGGGTTTGCGGTAGAAGTCACTTCCCTTCTCCCTTAGCCTCACGGAAAGTGGGTCTGCAGAACTTTCTCCCACTCAGGTCACCAGCAGAAACAAAATCTGCCTTGCCTGGTACCTGCATCAGGAGAACAACCCACGCCTGGGTCCATGGAATGAGCCAAAGGCCTTGTGGTTCATTTCTGGTTTTGCCATTTAACCAGCTCCAGCAGACTTACTTCATCTGTAAAATGGGAGGACCACCTCCCCAGGTGGTCATGGGCCACAGATCAGACAAGAACACAGAAGTACATCAAAAACTGTAAAGTGCTAGGCAAAGGAAAAGTGGTGAAGTCATTATCACCATCATCCTCCACCAGTTGTCAACGCCTAGGGGTGCGGGAGAAACCTCAAAGCGGACCAGGAAAACTGGATCAAAGTGTCCAGCTGGTAAAGGAAGAGTCAGCTGTAGGGCCTGATCCTCTGGTATTGGCTGCCTGGGGAGAGAGCAGTTGCGATGCACTCTCCTGGTGGGTAATAAAATGAGTTTACGTAGGGAGGAAGCAGGATGTTTAAAGCCCAGGAGCCTGATCTGTTTCTGAGATCAAACAGAGCAGCATTGTGCCGGGGTGTGGAGCTGATGTCAGCGTCTAGAATGCTGGTTGGAATCGCCCTGGTTACGCAGCTGGACCGGAATAAGGCAAGTCTGTATCTGAACTCATTAATTTTTACAACCAACTGAACTGTTCTGCCTTTTTTTTTTTTTGGTGGGGGGGATGGTTTGGGGAGGTGGTACAGGGGGAGAACAAGGGAAGAAGGGCAGAAGGGAGGGGCTGCTATGTATGGAAGCCGGGCTTCCCACCAGCAGACACTATCTCATTATTCCCCAGCAAACCCCAGCTTCAACTCTCCTGCCCCTGGGACCGCTGGGCAGAGCCTCTGCAGCAGGTTCTGCCAGCAGAGGGAGAGAAACGGGCCGATGAGACACGAGGATAATTGGAGTGGCACAAGCCGCTCCTAGGCGTTCAGGTTATGTCAATGTTTCCATTATATGCCTCGCTTTTCAGGGGTTTATAACGGAGCTATAAAAACTCACGCCAGCCGAGAATTTGGCAGCCCAGGTCTCAGCAACGGAGGGACTGTTTTTTTTTAATTCAATTCAGCTGCTCGTAACTTGGGGTCGGGGAGCACATCGTACACTGGGATAACTCAAAGGGGCTGGTTTGAAGCAGTGAGCACTATTTTGCTGTGTGGTCACCCCTCTGACTACTACTGTCATGTCTTTGTGCTATAGGAAAAGAAACAGCATTACATAAACGGATCCCACGTACATCCTGAACCAAGAATCTATGGACACTTTCCAGGTGCCAGCTAATTCAGTGTTTCCCCACTCCTGAGAAAAGAAAGCATACAGGTCAACCTCCTTCCAGTAAATGTGCAAACCAGCTCACCCAATCCTCTACCAAGAAGATTGTCAGGCCTCTGCAGATAACGCTGTTTCATGCAGGAGCTATTCCAGACACATCCCAATATGTGGGATAGTCTTTTTGCATTGGTGTAAGAGGATTTGGCTGTGTTGATAAGTGTGAGACCAATCTCATCAGGCCTGTTTGTTGGTCTCCCAATCACAAAGCGAAGACAACTCTTTCTCCATGTTTTACCTCACAATCTTCAATTCAGTGGATGTACCCAGATTCTGCTGAATCCTTAACAGTCCCGGGCAGAGGTCTCCCTGCAGAAAGCATGAAGCCGTCTTTGCTTTGCCAACCAGAAGTCCTCCTTCTCTCATTTGGTCTCCTAATTACTCTCCTCATGTTCTACTTATTATTTGAGTGCCCTGTTATAGTTCAGTTACTTGGGCAAGTCTTCTCACTCTTACTGTATGATAAGCCCTTTACGACAGGTCCTGAGCTTATTAATCTCTACTTTCTCCAAAGTGCCAGATTTAGGTGGCCTCTCCTCAGTACATGTGGGTGGAATTAATGACTTAAATAATGAATGACAATCAGAAACCCGGTGGCTGGCAGTAATGGTACCAATAAAACTCAGAACACACAGAAATTCATCAATTCCTTCCTTCCTAAGAGAAAGGAGGATGGCATATCAAATCAATTTCAACCATCTCCTCATCTTCTGGCCTTGCTACTGATAGTAACACTAACTAAATCATAAGATGAGAGAGGTCAAGATCCTCAAGCAGCAAAAAATAATAAGCTGTAAGCAATAAGACATATATGTACATGTGCACACAACTGTGTTAACAAATACCCATAGGAACAATGAGAGAAGGATATTTTATAGATAGGCACTGGTTTTGCTCTCCCTTGTAACTCAGTTTTCAGCTTCTAATGCTGGGAAAATGCTTTATAAACTATGAATGTATAACAGTGCAAACAGAGAAATATGGCATTGATATCACTCTAGCTCACAGACCATTCAATACGAATTTGCCAGATGAATAAATGAGCAAATGAGTGAACCACCAGGGTAATTTCACTTAGATGACTTCTTCCTATACTAAAGAAAATATTGCTACTGATGGTAACTTACTTAAGTTCCATCATAAATACTCAACTTGGGTCTAAGAGTTAGGAATGAATGGGATTTCAGTCTTCCCTAGCGGCTCAGAAGACTGTGGCTCAAGGTCACAGTCAATGGGAAATGGATCTTAGTACAATTGGGAGACTTGTCTCTCCAGCAAATTTGCACCAATCAGGACAGCCTGAGGTGGCAGAGCTGGGAGGACCCAAGTACGACGAATGTATAGGTGGACAGAGAAGATATCTTGAAGTCAGAGACTGGGACTGGTTTATAAAGGAGTCTGGGTCCGTTTTCTTAACCAGTTCTAATATTGATGCATAATGTTTGTCTAATGAGAACTTCAAGGCTTTTGAAAATTAAAGAATATAACTGAAGCCCAGGTCTGTAAGTTAGGACACCAAGCTAATTTAAAATGCACATCCTCAGATCAATCGGTGGGGAATGGAACTGAGATTACCTGACTGTTTAGATCTACTCATTATCATTCATCTTCTGTCACTAAGGTAGAAAAACCTAACCCCAAAAAGGAAAAATCTTTCTGTGCTACCAGAGCAACTCAGGAGTCTCTTAGCTGGGATGAGGAGATGACTGTCAAGGAGGCATCCTGTCTGCCCCAAGCGAAGTAAGATACAGACTTTCAAAATGAGGTCCTATATTAGCAGCATCTGGGGACTCATTAGAAATGAAAATTCTCAGCCCCACCCCAGACCTACTGAATCACACACTCTGAGCTAGGGGCATGTGTTTTTACCAGCCATTAGGTGATTCTAATACTCCTTCAGGTTTGAGAAACACAGTGAGAAAAACACAAAAAACTTCTCCATCAGGCTGGAGGACTCAGTGATATTAGTGAGACCTTTGCTTTACCAAGGTCACCCACGTGGAAGGGGAGGGAGTGCAGGGCTGGGAGGAAGTGAAACCAGCCTCTCTATAAATCAATGAAGTGATACAAGGCAAGAACTAGGGTAAGAGCCTAAAATTCTGCAAAGCCACAGGGTTAGCTAAAAATAATGATAATAAACAGCCACTGTCCCTTCCTTTGCTTGATAATAATTAGTCACTGCTCCCTTGTTTTGCCTTTCTATCATTTGTGACTCTGAAATCAGATAGCTGGTGGTCATAAAGGTGCTTAATTTTCTCTGTAGATAACATCACCCAGTGAAACTGGGCTAATTTTTAAGATACTTCCAGGCCCTGCATTCCAGTGATATGCCTGGACCCACTCAGCCCAGCAGCCCCTACCGACCTCCTCCCCAAGAACTGACTCAGCAAAGAAGACAATTTCTGCACTCCTATGTTTACACCTCAAACCAAATAACAATCACAATAACAATCAGCCAAATAACAATTGCAAAATCCTGCCCAACTGTCTTGAAAAACTCTTTCTTCCAAATTTTCAGGGACATGGATTTGAGAAATTCCTCCCATCTCCACACAAGGCACCTGTGATAGTAAACTCTCTCTCTCTCTGCTGTAACATCTGCTATTTCCATGTAATAGCTTCCTCGTGGGCAGCAGGCAATGAACATGGTTGGGCAGTAACAGGAGGGGGAGAAGCTAACTTTTACTGAATACCTAGCAGTGGTTCTCAAACTGTGGGTCGCAACCCCTTTGTAACAATGAAAATGCATCCTGCATATCACATATTTACAGTATGATTCATAACAGTAGCAAACACAGTTATGAAGTAGCAACAAAAATAATATTATGATTGGGGGTCACCACAACATGAGGAACTGTATTAAAGGATCATGGCATTAGGAAGGTTGGGAGCCACTAGTTCTCAATGTTGAGAACCTAGTAACTAAAGGGTGAGCAATGTCCCCGTGGCCTGTCACCTATCTCTTTTAACTTAACAACATCCTGCCATCCTTTTTTGATAGAGTATCAAAACAGTTAAGTGAGTTGTCCAAAGTTATTCATCAGGTGAATGATATAGCTCAAATTCAAAGTTTGGTCTGATTCCATCCAGTGTACTTCCAACTGTTATACCTATAAGGGAGAAATCCTGATATGCTTGGATTTACTCAATTCATAAAATGTGATTTAGCAGTGAGACCGTTCCTTTCCTGGGTATTCCAAGCAGTTTGCCATTTTGGTCTGATCTCCCATCCTTACCTTCACTCTGCCCACAACCCACCCTCCATCCCTTGCTTGAATCCAGTGTCAGAGCCACATTTGGCCCCTCCCCATGTCTTGGGCAAGCCATTTAGCCCAAAGGTCTCAACTCAATTCTTGCTTGCTGAAATGCCCTCTTTTGCCTTTTCTGTCTGCTGAATTTTACTCTTCTTTAAATAACTAAGCAACTAAAGTTGGCCCCGTCTCAGTGTTCGTAGTATAATGCAGGAAACTGATTTGGCATTCAAAAATCGTGTAATAAATAAATGCAGAAATAACTACTTTGGCTTCTTTCTCTCCCAGGAAACACCTTCAAGTTTTCCGTTCCAACTAAAGGCATTTTGCTTGTATTTTTCATTTCTCCATCTGCCCTATGTTGGGATGAAGCATAGGCCTGTCTCCAATAAATGTGTGAACTCCCAAGGTCAAAGGTAGGTCTCTTACCTTAAGGTCATCTCTTAAACCTCCACAGCTCCCAGAATAGGGTCTTACACTTTAGTGAATACTTAAAATTTCACACATAAGCTTGAACTATATAATATGAAATATACATCTGCACTTCAAAAATTGGATTTTTCAATTAGCCAATGAATCCTACCATTGTTACTGAACAAAAGCCTACTTCATACTAATACTATCAATGTTGAAGTAGAGGCAAACCTTCCCTTCAGATCGTTCTCTGGATTTTACATTGCCCAGTGCTTAGCTAATCCGATTCTGAGAACACAACGTCACCGCTGGGTGTTGAAATGGAGCCATTTTGGGAAGCTGAGCGGAAAACCTCCCAGTAGGAGTTATTTACGCACCTGTTGGATTGTTCATAATAAATGATACCGGCCAATTCACAGTGTGATCCCAATGCACACCCTGTACCCTGCCCATTCCCTCCCTGCCTGAATGTCTTGGATGACTTTCAAGAATCTTTAGAAATCAAATATATTTTGCAGCCTCCAAAACGTATCAAGGGATAACTTTAGGAGTGACACTAAGCTACAGATAATTAAATCTCTTTTAAAAGGGCTTTAAAAGAACACATTTTTGCAATAAATTTCGAGTATAAAGGGAAGGGCTAGAAAGGGTTAGAAGCAGGGGTGAGAGAGAAAATATGAAAATGATTAATAGAATCTGGCACTTTCTAGGCAGGTTCAAAAAAGCTTATAAACATACGTGTCAAAGAAGGCACCGATAATACACTCAATATCTCTGTCACTCATCTTTGTCTTCTTACTTAGTTTTCAGTATTTTCCAGAATTCCATTTCAAATAACTAACCAACAAAGATTTATCAAATATCTTGTCCATATCATGGTTCTAGCCTACAAGAGTAAAAAAGGGAAAGAAAACCAAAAGAGTGACTGCCACTCTTATATTTACTTAGCTTCAAGAATTTAAAAATTCTTTCACATACTCAATCTCATTCAATGTGCGGTACTATACCACATATTACTCTCATTTCACAGATGAGTAAACTGAAGATCATATGACCAAGCCTACATGGTTTGTAAGTGACCAAGTCAAGGCTCAAACTTAGGGTTCTTGGCTCTAAGTCCTGTGCTGTTCTGCCTCTTCCCTTCTACTGCAAAGACTTGAGAGGGTTTGAAAATAAATTTATAGAGTATACAACATATACTCTCACAATACAAAAAGTTGATACACTGTCTTGTATAGCCTTCTGGGTAAAAAGGCGTTGTAGTTAAGTGCTTGACTTCCTCCACACCAAGATCCCCTCTGAAATGACCCAGAGAGGTATAAAAAAGAAAAAGCTTTGTTGGGGAGGGAGAACTAGTATGAAAACAACATTGGAAACTGGGCAGATGTGCTTTCCATGTGGTAGCAAGTTTGGTACCATCCTGTTGAATATGGTTCAGAAAAGACCAGAGGGAGGGAGACACTGTGGTTACAGGAAGGCAGTGCAGAAAAGGTGAGATCCCCACCAACACTGGCTTGAATCCTAAAGTTTAGAGGACCCAACCCAGTGTATGTGTGGTCAAAGAGGGGGACCATGACTTGCATGGGCTCCAGGTCAGGAGCATTTGAAAGCAGTAGGAGGAGGTAGCCCAGGGAAAGCATGATGACTTCATTAAGCAAAACTCCACCAGAAAGCAGACTTCACATTGTGGACAACTCAGGCAGGAAGGTGGAAGCAAACACAGCTTCACCCTGGTATAGAGGTCAGGCAGGGAGAAGATGAAATGCAGAAAGTCATCACAGAACACAGCAGCTTCTCTGTTGGTGGAGAATGGCACACACACGGAGCTCCAATCTTCTTCCTGAGCCTGCCATGAGTCCAGATTCCTCTGGCTGCCCCTGTTCCCTATTTGATGTCCTTGATTCCAATTTCTTCTATGCTCCCCTCCATATGCCACACCTCTTAGGTAGTAATGTAAATTCATTTCCGTCGGGAGAATCTACTCATGTTATTTATGAACAAACACCAGAAGCAGAGATATACATTTTCTTATTTCCTGTAAGTAAAAGAAAACCAACATGGGAATTATAGAAAACAGAAAATCTAGGGCTCAATACACAGAAAAAAAGCATCTTTTGAAAGAGCAAACATTAATTAAAGGATTTAGAAGTCAATTAGGAAACTCAGATTTGGGTTCCCATGAAAGATCAAGAAAAGGGGAAATCAAATGATGAAAGCAGAGAGACAAAGGCAGCGATGAAAAGGGCACTGGCTCAGAGGAGGTAAGAACAGAAGTGAAGGGAACTGTAACAGAGACAGCAGGGTAAAGTTTTCATTCCAAGAGAGAAAGAGTAGAAAGATCACTGCAAAAAGACAAAGCCAGTGATGCACAAAAGAAACTTGAAAAACCGCCATGGAATGAGAAGAAAAAAGGCAAAGTGATTAAAATAATAAGGGAAAAATTAATAAGTTACAAGAACAGATAGTACAGAAAACACAGATATGAAATTTTTCAGGGTGAAGGAAAGAGCAGAATAAGTTAAACTGAAAAAAGAATTTTAAATATAAAAGAAGAAAACTTTCCTGAGCCGATGGCTCTATAAGGATCAGGCTCAGCTGCCTGTGACTGAAGTAAAACTGAACTTTAGGAGAAGCTGGAAAATATAGTTTTATTGCATTATGTGCCCATATGAATATCAAAAAGTGTGTTTCTAAAAAAGAAAGATATGGATTGGGGGGGACCATTACCAACGTCTGTTCTAGGTGGATAAAAATGTACATTTGCAGATCAAAAGATCTCCCTCAGTAACAGGAAAATTAGCACAAAATTATCTACTAGTCATGTACAAGTTCAAGAACAATAAAAGAATTTTGCAATTCCCTAAGCAGAAAAAAGTGAGGTTACCTACAAAGGTAGAAATATCTAGCCAGCTTATATAATATTAAACATCAGCTGACAATAGAGAAATGTCTATAGTTTTGGGGGTTTTGTTTTTTCGAGACAGAGTTTCACTTTGTTGCCCTCAGTAGAGTGCCATGATGTCATAGCTCATAGCAACCTCAAACTCTTGGGCTCAAGCAATTCTCTTGTCTCAGCCTCCTAAGTAGCTGGGACTACAGGAGCCCACCACAACATCTGGTTATTTTTTAGACACAGGGTCTCGTACTTGCTCAGGTTGGTCTTGACCCTGTGAGCTCAGGCAAGTCACCTGCCTCAGCTTCCCAGAGTGCTGCTAGGATCACAGGTGTGAGCCACCGCACCTGGCTTCCATGTCTACAGTATTGAGTGCAAAATGTTGCCTGCCAATCAAGGACTCTGAACACATTCAAGTTGTCATTCATGTCTGAAATAAATTCTTATACAGAAAAAAAATTCTTATATTTCTTTAATTTTTTTTATCAACTTTTAGCTACTCCGAAATTTCTCTGGTACATCACTAATATACTTCTTGAAAAAAGTACTTAAGCCATGGTCCAGCCACTAGAGAAATGAATCAAAACAAAAAATGGGGAAATTCTGATGAAATGGAGCATACAGTGATTACTAAACTAAATTAAACATCATCTAAATAATGTTTAAAATATGATTGTAAGAGAGTTTTTGAATATATAACAATAATTTTTGAAAGATAAAAAATAACATTTGTCAAATTCAACAAATACATACTTAAAATTTATGCACTTTATTATTTGTAAATTTTACCTCAGAGAAAAAAATGCAAACAATTATTAAACACTAATGATATTTTATGCTGATATATTTAGGGAGAAGAATATTGATATCTTCAACTTACTTTAAAATGCATTTTTTAAAAAATATGAGTTGATAGATCAATAGACAGATACCTGCTAAAGCAAGAATAGTAAAATGGCAATGGTGGGAACCAGAGGGAAGGCATGTGGTTGCTCACTGTAAAATTCTATCAACTTTTCTGTATGCTTGAAGATTTTCACAAAACAAAATGTTGGGGGGAAAAGTAATACTTGGGTCTAAAATGTAAAATTAAATAAGGAAACAGTGAAATAAAGCAGGGAAAATAAAAGTACATTTATTGCTTAACCTTATATAGGAGACAGTTAATAGGTAGCATTTTAAAAAATCAATAATGAGACAAATATACAGAGGGTGCAAAAAATGTCTACACATTTTAAGAAAGGAAAAAAACTATATTAAAATTATAATACTTAAGTCATTTGTTTTCCACAATTATAAACAGTGCTCAGACATGACTATTTTCATCTTTTATTATTGATATATATTGAGTATTACTATTTTTTTGTTTGTTTGTTTTTTGGAGACAGAGTCTCACTCTGTTGGTAGAGTGCTATGGCATCATAGCTCACAGCAACCTTAAACTCTTGGGCTCAAGTGATTCTCTTGTCTCAACCTCCCAAGTGACTGGGACTACAGGTGCCTGCCATAATGCTCAGCATTTTTTTAGAGATGAGGCTCTCTCTGGCTCAGGCTGGTCTCCAACTTATAAGCTCAGGCAATCCACCCACCTCAGGCTCCCAGAGTGCTAGGATGACAGGCATGAGCCACCAAACTGGGCCAAGTATTACAATTTTAATATAGTTTTTTCCTTTCTTAAAATGTATATACAGTTTTGGGCACCTTTTACAGTTTCAATATTTTTTAAATTTTCAAAGCAATACAAATAGAATCCAGATAGGGTATATTTTCCATATCATTTGTGAAAAAATAAAATAGCAAATAACATATCAAAAAACAATTTTAAGTAAACAGCAAGAAAATCTGTTTTTAAACCAGAAAGTATAAGCAGCTTGACTGAAGCAAAATTACCCAACATTGTAAGTATAACAATAAACATAAGTGGCTTAAATTCCCATATTTAAGAAACTAACCTTATCAATATGCTATCCTAACATACATACCTATAACAAAGAAAGAAAAGTATTAGACTAAGAAAGAATAAACTAGCAAATATAACACATGCGAAAATACATAATTCGAAAAGAAATCAGGACAGTATTTTGTATCAAAGTAGAATTTGAAGTGAAAAACTTAAGTGAAATTCAGATACATATTGACAAAGTAAACACCCCATAAAGAAAACAACTGTCATAAGCATTTATATGTCCCATGATACAGAATAAAAAGAAAGAAAGAAAGAATTCATAAAAATGCAAGGAGAAATTGATAGAAATGAATTAATAATGGGAGACTTGGTCACTGTCTTTGAGAACTCAGACAGGCAATATACACGCAATAATAATAGTAAGTTAGGAAGCACCCAGGTGTGTTTCAATCAGTGCAAAGCTGACCAGGACAATAACTTTGCTCATTCTAGAAGCTACATTTTCTTAATGAAAGAAGACATATGTGAGCTTCTTTGGCACCAACACACCAGGGATTTACACTTGGCTTATATTGTCTATAAACCCTATTTCCACTTGTGCTACTAACAAACTATTCACCCCTCTATGTGAGATTTAACCAGACCCATGAGCTATAAAAACCTAGAGAAGTTTTATTGTTGATTTGGAAGAAGAAAAAATAGTACAGGCTATAAGAACTGGAAAAGATTTCTTGTGACCATTAAACTCTGACCTATTTCAAAGGAGTGGATCCTGGCTAAAGACCAGATAGATGATAGAGTGAAGCAGTTCAGGATTTCCAAGCTATTTTTCACTCTGTATGGTTAGATTAGGCTTCTGCCTACAGAAATAAAGCATATGGGAAGAGCAGAAAGGTTAAGGGAAAGTTGATGGTTATGCATGAGGACATTTTGAATTTGTGGTAATGAGAAGGTCATCATTGGAAAAGCTTTCCAGGCTATCGAAAATGTAAAACAAGATCTGGGTTGGACATGTGGATCTGAGAGTGACCATCACAAAAGTGAGTTAAAGCCACACACTTCAAGGTATTTAGGGAGAGGACACAGGATTAACAAAGCCCGCTAAAGCCAGGTGATGGGGACCCAGAAAGCCAAACAGCGAAGTCTGTATGATGTGATAGGCAATGTAAAGCCAGCACAGGTTGAGATCAGGGAGGTCGTTCTAATTATCAGGAAATTCTTCTCAGATTAAACCAAATTTTGCCTCATCACATGTCTTGTCAGCTGATGCTTCTGCCCTATGGGGCACATAGAATCCATCTGTTCTCTCCTGCATAAGACAATAGAGAAAAAAGTAGAAACAATACTTGGCCTTCCTGCAATCCACAGGACAGGCAGGAAATCCTTTTGAGAAGGCACAAGACTCTCTGAGAAAACCACATTAATCATCAACCCAGGAAGCCAGAGCACTCCAAAAACCATTGCTATAAATTCAATATTTACACAAAATCTGGAGGTTGAATTTCTTGTTACTACAGGGAAGGAAAACATGAAAAGCAGCCAGAAAGAGAAGCCCAGTTCCTACCTAGACTCCCCCAAATTCATACTTAAGTGCAACATTCTCATTTTATAGATATGGAAACTGAATTCCAAAAAAGACAACATATCTTAATCAATAACTGTTGCCACATGGCTATGCACATTTTAAGTTGAGGAAACTGCAGCCTCACGGGTACAATGTCCTGCCCTTGTCACACAAATAAGCAGCCAAGCTAACGGTCAAACCCAGTGTTGCCTTGCTAGTCTATCTCGTCAACCAACCAAAGCAGTGTAAGCAGAGAGAAAAGGAGGAGAAAAGTAGCCGCATTGTGTCTAAAAAGGCAAACCCACATTAGTAGCACGTAATCTGTTCCTTGGAAAGAATAAAATCCCCGTGACAGAGGAATCTGCACACATTCAGCAGGTTGGTTTTTTTAATATTTATTTTTTTCCAATTTCATCAGCCTTTTATTTATTTTTTATTTTGTTGTTGTTGTTGCTGCTGCTGTTGCAGTTGCCATTGCTATTTAGCTGGCCCAGGTCGGGTTCAAACTCACCACCCTCGGTGCACATGGCCAGCACCTTAACCTCCGTGCTACATGCAGCAAGTTTTGATCCAAGTCATTGGGACCCTCTCTACAATGTTTCACGAAACAGTATCTTTGAGCGTCCTTCCTGGGAGCTGCCCAGGAACCTTGTAGCAAGTAGGGCTTGGCTGGACACCAGCCCAGACTTCCTGGGTCAAAATCTCAGGATGGGGCCCTGGAAGCAGAATTTCTAATGAGCATCCCCAGTGGTCTTATACACACTAAAATATAACACAAGAGCCACTGGCATTTACCTTCTTGAACAAACAACAGGCCAAGTCCAGAATTTTTTCCTAAATGTGCGGGAGATCAGGCTGGACAGGGACAGCCCCCATCCTGCGTTCAGGCCCCAGACCCCATGCACCCTTTCGGCCCAGCTCCTAGCTCGGGACAGCACAGCCCGGAACTGTGCTGATTCCTGAAGGATGTCTCTCTTTCTCTGCCATTGTAATTTCCAAAACCTGTCATAAAAGCAGCTCTTCTCTCCTAATGAGGTAATTGGTGCCATAATACCATTAGAAGGGTGTCCCTAATGTGCAGCTCAATTAAGAAAGGTGTATTAAATGATTTACATTTCTTTATTTAGCTGAAACACGAGTTCTGAACTTGCTAAGTAATAGGGTGTTGTTAATGAGCCAGAGAATGGGGCTCATTTAATTCAGTACTGTAACCTTCTAATTAATTGAGGCATTGTTCTTCCTCACCCTGCAGTCTCATTTTTCTTCTCCCAATGCTAGGGAGGGAAAGAAAGAAAGAAAAAGAAAAAGCAACAAAATGACTCAAGTGTCAGATAGCAAAAGGGAGAGCCTCCAAAAGGTTCAATTTCCAGCTAGATTGTGAGAAACCAGCCTTCCAGGGGAGAAGATTCCTTGTGGTAAGAGCTGATGTCACAGGAGGGCCAAAGAGCCTGGAAACCCTGGTCACAACCTGCCCACCACATGTGTTCTTCTCTCTGGAGGAGCCCAGGGGAGGTCTGAGTGGGGATATCTCTTGTGTGGCCCAGGGGACAGCAGCAGCAGCACCGCCTGGGAGCTGGCTGGAAAGGCAGCATCCCAGGCCCATCCCAGACCTACAGAACTGGAATCTGGACTTTACATGGATCCTTTCTGAATGAGTTAGGACCTCCCAAGCCTCCTTTGGAGAGATCCACCTACTGGAAGGCAGCCCATGCCCGTTCCTGGCAGTGTTGCTCTTTTCTAAAATGTGGGATTGTCCTCATAGAAGAAGAAACTTTTTTTAATGGGAAGAAAGCAAGGCAGAGAGAAACAGAAAAGACCGAGAAAGGGTCCCTGGAATTCAGAAGTTCTAAAGCCCATACTTCCTTCTGTTCACATAACCACAGGCCTCTCTCCTGCATCACACCCAAGGGCTGCAGCTCCTCCTCTGCCAAGCCGCAACTAAACGAAAAGCCAGAGCGAAACACTCGCTCTGACACAGAAGAGTCGCCACAGAACTTGAGAACTACAGTAGGGAGATGGACCTGCTGACCTTGCGGATCACAGCATGTGGGCAGGGGCAGGGGCCTCAGCCGTTGTTTCCCACCTCCTTCATCCTACAGAACAAGAAACAGAGGCCCATGGGGAGGGTGAGTGATCAGTCCAAGCGACCCAAGGCCATTAGTGACAGAGCTGACTGGGAATGGTGCCTCAGGTTCACTTTCCTTCACACTGGAAGACCTCAAGGAACTTGTGCAAGGACCCCTACAAGATCAGTGTGCGAAAGCCATTTCACAAATCTGCACAGCACAAAACTGTATGCTTCTAAGCAAATGTCACATCACATGGCTGTAACCACCACCAGGGATAGGTAATACCAAGAAACAGGCCTGACTACTGGTCCACAAATTACAAATCAGCTGGAATGATTGACTACTCGCCACAATTGACAAGTAGTCAATTGACCAAGAAATAGGCTTGACTACTGGTTCACAATTACAAATCACCCAGCATGGGAGAACTAACTTCGGCCTTTCTTCGAAACTTGAACTGAACTTGACACTGCAGCTTCGACAATAAAGCCACTCCTTTCTTTTTATTCTATTTCTAAACAGGCTGCTGGGTGCCACATTTTGCAGCTGTGCATTGTCTGTGAGAAGCCAGGTACCAGCTCAATGCAGCATCTCCCCACTGACTCATGATTTGGCTGAATGCCCAAACTCACCATTCATTTTTTTCATCACAGCCCAACTTGAGAACCAAGTCAGAATAACATAAATGCTTTTCAAAACCAAGTCTCCACCAGCAACCCCGTAACCTAGCAGACCTAGGAAACTCAGAGTCAAAATGACCAAGTAACCCCAGAGGAAGAATCCATGTAAGAAAACCTGCTATAAGGCAGGTGCTCCATCAAAACTGGACGAAGCCAAATCCTCAAAGCCCCCTTTCTCTGCTACCTCCAGAAGTCAAACCACCTTCCAATCCAGAAGTCCTGCAAGGTGAACATCGCCTCCTGCCCCTGAATGCCTAAAGGGTCAAACTCCAGCCTCAGGCTCACTCAGCCCGTGAAAGTGGGCAGGACTCTGACAGGACTCCTAGAATCACTGTCCCCTTCTCCTTTTCCTGTGCCCTTTCCTTTGGTCCTGAGCACCCTGCTATTTTTCTAAACTGGACAAAAGGGGCAGAGTGGGGGGAGCGGAGAAGCCGGCGAGCCTTCCCTGCGGCCATGCGAGTGACTGCTATGTTTCCATGGTTTGCTTTCCACTGTTCTCGGTGACCCCTGCAGATTTCCCTTATGAGTTAGTGTCCCGGAATGTCTCTTTATTAGGTGTCTGGAGAAGTAAAGCTGTCCTGATGCCAGCGCCCCCACACTGAGGACTTTATTAGTTTTTTAATTTTCTGTCTGGGTGCTCCTGCTGCATCAAACTTTCCACAGCTGTTAGGAGCTATTAAGTAAGTAGCCTCATTGGGCCCTTTTCCCACCCCCAGCCCCTTCTTAATAACATGGGAAATTTCTGGACATGCTACGTGGAGCCTTTAAAGTACAGATACTTTGTCTCTCTGGTGAGAAATTGTTGGGGGTCCAGATGGGGAGAGGATGTTTCACCGTAAGAAAATCCCCTGGTCTTGTCTGCGCCTTGGCTTAGAGCAGGGCTGTTCCGGCGACAGGAGGACCCACGTGGAAGGGAGGGGCCACAGAAGTGAGAACCCACTCTTTCAGCCATCCAGCCCCCAAATAGCGGACTAGGGGGAAGCTCTGATTGTTTTCACACTGACTTGGAATCCAGCCCAGAGCTTCGTGCCCGGTTCAAAGCTTCCCCTCCTGCGTGGACATTCTAAGACCTGCAGTGAGGAATAAAACAGAATGACTTGCAAACGTTCCCCCTGGGTCGGCACACAGCTGTGCTTTTGTACAACAGGCCGGTACTATTGCTCCTGTCTCCCCTGAGAGGGAAATACCGATAACGCCCACCCACCCCCACAGGCCTCCCTGCCAGCATCCCTGAGATGCCCTGGGCAGCTCAGGTGAGGACCAGCATTGCACACATGCACACGCACACATATGCACACACACCACAGAGCAAGAAAGCTAGCCTTTTCCCTAGCACCCATGGATCTGGAAGGTCATCCAGCTGGGGGAAGACAGTATAAGGGGCTTGAGGGCCCAGAAAATGCTTAGCACCCCTCCGGCTCCAGCCTGCCCGACAATTTGCTTTCCAGTGGCTGCCTTTAAGCCTCCCTTTGAGGAGACTTATTTGCAGGGTGAATGTGAAAGCCCAGAGAGAAGAAAATCCTTTGGAGATACCCGCCTGGGGAACAATTTTGCCTCTGAGAGCAAGTTGGTATTTGGGGTTAATCCCTCTGTGGAAACACTGGGTTGAAAGCCTGGAGGAGGTCAGGGGTCTGATTACAGCTTCTGTTTACATATAAACTTCCTGGTCCTAGGAGATAATCAGAAGGGTGGGGGAAGGGACCAGGGAAGAAAGGAAAGAAAAAAAGAATTTTTTTTAATTAAATGGCCTTCCTTCTTAAAAATAAAGTCAACAAAATAAGGTGGAGCTTATGTGGAATCAAGGTTTGGGTTTAATGTCAATATACAAATATTTCTTAAAAATTTTTCAATCGGGATTTACATTACAGGGTTGAAGTATCTTTTGGAACAAAATTTGAGATGAAGTACTAACCTATATTTATGTGCATAGGTATATATATTTTTAAAAGGGACAGGAAGAAAGAAACCTCAGTCAGTTGTCTCCTGAGAACCAGGACACCCAAGCAATCAAACTTCCCAAACGAGTCAATGTGCTTTGGCTAGATTTTCTTGTACTTTTCAGAGTGGCTTCTGATTTAATTTTTGTTTGGTTTGATTTGGTTTGGTGAGAGAAAAATGAGCACAAACACTGCAACGGGTGAATGAGCGGAAAACGATGGCGTTAAGGCCAGTTTGAAACTGCCATAAACATACACATGTAAGAAAAGCCTAGAGGACAGTATTAAAGCCGAATAAACCAACACTTTCCAAAGAATTAAGAGGAAAAAGGACTTTTTCTGCATGCTCAAAAGAAGGCAAAACAAAACTAGAGAGTTGGGGGAGCTGGAGAGAAAATGCAAAATGGTTATCAAAAATGAACCATCAATTGTTAAGATCTGTCACTTGAGCGACTTTTTAAAAGATTAAATTTAAAAGACAAAATAGTTCCTTCTTTTTGTTTGCTTGGAGGGAGAGAGAGACAGGGATTTAAGAGCCTGTCCCAGACAGACTTAAGAACATCAAACAAAATATCCATGAAGAAAATGTGGAAACCCTATTGATCAGGACATTTAAAACCAAATAAGACTCAGGTATGGAGAATTGACATGCAAAACAGCCTATAGGAAGAAACAGATCCCAAATACTTGATCACTGTGTTTATAACTGGTGAGGTTTTTTTCTTGTTTCGAGGTTTTTGCAAATATTAAAGATAATTCTGTTTATTCATGTCCAATAAAAGGAAAGCATTTCTTCAATAAAGTGTCTTTCCACCTTGAATCTCCAACTAAAGAATTTGGAGAAGCCAAATGTTGACATTTTGAAAATGAATTTGTCAACAGACGTATTCTTTAAAAAAAAAAAAAGTGAACAAAAGTTGAAATCAAATTCTATAGGCCATTAATTACCCCTTAAAAAAAAACAAAAATGTTTCTAATTCTTTTCTCAATGCACTTTGTGATTCCCCTAATTCTTCACCAATTTGGCTCCTGCCTTGGCTGTTTGGTCTTTTTCCTCCCTCATTTCTTTCATCCCCTAAATGAGAATGGTTTCTTGATATTTTCCATCACAAACTCCTTGGGAGTCTCTGACAGCAGGAAGGTGGCTGTTTCAGTAGCAGGGATAAAAAGAGACAAGAGAAACAGGGGAAACAATGACACAGACAAACAATTCAGCAACAGACCAGCAGACCAGTGTTCGAAAGTTCAAGAACCAAAGACGTTCAGAGCCGTGGCAGCGACTGAGGCCTTGCCAGGAGACACCCACGACTAAAGGTCCGCATTCTGTAGGGGCACTGATTTTCTGTCAACCCCATGCAGAACTATTTTTGAGAAGGTGAGACATTTTGCCAGGCTGAATACGGGTGGCTGAATAAAGGGGAAAGAATTCAGAGCTCAGTGACAAATACCAGAGGTTGGCAGAGAGCAAGTGGTGAGTCAAAGGGTGACATCAGCCTAAGTTAGGGGCAGAAGCAAAGACTAACAATGAGCTGCCCTTTGGGTTTCAAAATGCCAAGCAGCTGAGCCCGAGGGTCTGCTGTGGGCAATAGGCAGGATCATATGTAATTCATACCCCAAACTAGGAGACTTTGGGAAGAAAAAGCAGGGAGGCTATTATAATTATCCTGGTGGGTGGTGCCTGTGGTTCAAAGGAGTAGG
>NW_003852455.1:3173443-3185058 GCF_000181295.1 Otolemur garnettii | reverse complement strand
ATATATATATATATATATATATATATCCTGGAGCAACCCCTCTGCTTGAGCTAGAATGCCCTGGGCAATCCTGGACATTGCTGGCCATTGTTATCAATCCCTCCACATCTGGGAGCTGAAGCTTAGCTGGGCTCAGAATCTACTCCAGACAAGCCTGGGCCCCATGAGCTTCCTTTCCCCAGTTCAAAAGCCTTTATAAGACACGGAGAGGGGCATGAGAAAGTACCATGGTGAGATGAGTGTGGGAAAGGGACTGAACACCCCACTGCCCTCTCCTGTAGATTCACAATATATATTATGGGAGTCAAGATGTTGAGGAGGCCTGCAGTAAATTAAGCTACTTTGCATTGTGCAGCCAGGGTTTCCCCAGCAGAGTTTGACCACTATGAGCTCTTTTTCTCTGCTGAACATCTAGAACATTCAGGCAAACTGCTCTAAACCTTCAGAGGCCAGTCCAGAGGAAAGGGCTGGGGTTGCAGGCTTCCGTCCCTCGCAGCTCCCAGCACTCCTCAAGATGACACTAGCAGATGTTCGGAGAGATGAGGTCATGCAGGAACCTACCAAGACGCAGCCAAAAGCCTGCAGAAACATGCCTGACGCCATCCCAGGCCGGGAGCAGGAGGCCTGAGTTCACGTTAACTTGGGCAGGCCTCTCTCTCCTGCCCCACTGATCCATTTCCTCACAGGCTGATGGTGAGGGTAGGAAGACAAGGTGAACCTGGCCGAGCTCACCTGGGACAGCCTGCTTCTCTGCAAGCAGTTCTCCACTGTGGCCTAGGGCCATGCCTCTCACATCCTGCCCTTTCTCTGGCCCTGGAGTCCAGGAGGGAATGCCCGAGAGCATTCCCGGGTGTGGCAAGCAGTAGAGACGTGCTCTCCCAGAGGCAGGCACAGCCAGGTTAGTAGACAGTTCTCACGGGGATCATCACAGAATCCTCTGAGGGCATGTCCTTGTGACTGGTTTCTTGCTACCTCCATTTAGCAGTCTGAGGGATTTTTCTAAAACACTAAGTCCTACGGAGCACCTCACAGAGGAGTAATTGATCCATCTGTGGGCAGAAAAACCCAGAAACTCTGCTCTTTGCTCTCTAAACACACCAGAGAGAATCACAAAGCCTTGCTTTCCCAGTACCATTCCTTTGCCCATAATAACCTTGGCTTAGTCTTTGCTTTAAGATTCATCTGAGATGTCACCTTTTTAGCTGAGAAGACCTAACATAGCCCTGCCCCACCTCTACGTGACTGAATTCTGGCCTTCTTCCCTGGTGGCCTCCCTAGCCCAGACCCTGCTCCTGAGCCAGCCCAGGCCTGCTCCCTGTGGAACCACAGTAATACACTGAAACCTACAGAATCACATTCAAGAGTCAGACAATCTTCCTCAGGCTTTAGCGTTTTAAGTTTGGAAATAAAAAGAACCAGAAACATATCTTCATATTGGAGACTGAAAAGAATTATCAAATGATTCAAATGTGGAAATGGGCCAGGGCTTTATAATCACAACTGAGAAAACTGATGTCCCTGGAGCTCACCATCCTGTCAACGAGTTTCCCAAAAGTACTGGGGAAATTAAGAGAACTATGCCACTTCAAAGAGACCAAAAGCCCACCCAGCTCTGATATCCATGATCTACATGGGTCCCTTCAGGAAGGAGGAGTGGTGAAGGCTGGGTGTGGTGGCTCACACCTGTAATACTAACACTCTGGGAGGCCAAAGTGGGTGGATAGCTTGAGCTCAGGCATTTGAAACTAGCCTGAGCAAGAGTGAGACCCCCATCTCTACTAAAAATAGAAAAAATAACCAGGTGTTGTGAGTACCTGTAATCCCAGCTACTCAGAAGGCTAGGGCAAGAGGATCACTTGAGCCCAGGAGTTTGAGGTGGCTGTGAGCTATGACACCACAGTCCTCTACCCAGGGCAACAGAGTGAGACTCTGTCTCGAAAAACAAACAAACAATAAATTTGGGGATGGGGCAGTGCCTGTGGCTCAAAGGAGTAGGATGCCAGCCCCTTATACTGGAGGTGGTGTGTTCAAACCCAGCCCCGGCCAAAGCCTAAAAAAAAAAAAAAATAGGGATGGGAAAGGCCATAGATTAGGGATTTCTGAGAAAAGGAAATATGGAGAATGGGGAAGAGAATGGGCAAGGATGAAGCAAGAAAAGGGAAATCAAGGTGAACGCAAGCATCTGAGAAGGAGGAGCAGGGACTTGGCAATGAAAATTCAGAGCTGCCAGGGACCCCAGTGTCCCTATCAGAGGAGGAGGACCAGTCCAAGGAAGTACTTGAGGCCCAAAGAGTTGAGCACAAAAGTAGGAGGCAGCTCGTCCTCAGGATATAAAGCTGAATAAGCAAGCCTGCATTCCTGTAGTTCCCCAGTTAGTTTCCAGCCAAAAAAATATGGTCCAAGATTTATAAAAATATCCCTGAAATGTTCCACATGCTTCTCAAGGCAGAGGGTAATTGTTATGAACAAATCCACACAAACTCTTGTGCCAAGAGCAATAAATGGAAAATAGGGAAGGAATAGGAAATCAAGAGGGCTAATTTAAAACCAGAATGACAGATGTGGGCCATCTTGCCCTCCCAGCAAACCCAGGGGAGGTGGTACTCTACAGCACGGCAGAGCCCACTGCTCTGGACAGGGGCACAGCAGAGCCATCCTGATGATCTTCACCACTGGGAAGCACCAGGAAGGCTGCTGAGGGGACATCAGCTGGGGATGGATCAGACTGTGCAAAACCCTGGAGATTGCAGCCTCCTGGGACGTGGGGGGAGACCATCTGAGCCAGCCCCCACCTGTCTCTGAACCCCCTTCATACTGGCTCCTGCCTGCGGCCATCCAGTCTCTGACCCACCATTTCCAGGTGTCTTGACTTCTGGAAAGCTCTTCCCTACATTGAGCCAAACTCATCCCTGAAGAGTAACAGAACTCTTGAGTTGGCTACCCTTCCCCATGATGGGTACATGAGGACAAGCCCAGCATTCCAAACGAAACATCCTGTGACATGAGTTCCAGCATGTCATTCTACTGGCCCATGTCCCGGAGACATGCTCAGGTTGGAATGCAGTACAGGACTTTGGGGACCAGGCCTCACTCCCACCCACCACGGCAGCCAGCTGTAGGCTATTGTGGGCCAGAGTAGCTGTATTTCAACATGCTATAAACAAGAGTGCCAGGCCCTTGTCCCAATTTTCAGACATGTGGATAGCAGCTCCTGACGCATCGTACTACCTCTTATTCTCCCCGAAGAATCAGCTCATAAGTTTGTGTTGTTTCTGACAAAAACCCACAGTGAGGGTATTGGAGCGGCCACGGCTGCCTCTGGGCCAGGACCTCCCTTCAGTCCCTCCTTCTCCTCTTTGGTTCTTACTGTGCTGAGCTGTAACCTGGTCGGGGCCCCTCCCTCACCTTCAGTTCTCTATAAGTACAACTAGTCCTGCTCCCAGGGAAATCTTCACTCTGAGGGTGTCTCCCCCCCGCCCCCCGCCCCATTGTGCCCTCCCAACGTGGAAGACCTCACAAAGAGCGCAGCAGAAGACTGAGAGGCACTGAGTAAGGAAAGGTTTCCCACTCAATGTGATCCCAACCCTTCCGGGCAGGTGTGGCTGAATCCCACACCTCCCACACCAGTTTCCTAAGCTCCTCCTTCCTCCTGGAGATCCCTGCTGCCACCACAGGTCAGGAATCCAGCCATCTCTTTTAAGAAAATCAAATTCCAGCCCTTCAAGGCCAGCCATGGGCACAGTCTTCACACAGGGAGCAGCTGGAAGAACCTGGGCTATGCGACTCAGCTGCATGAAACAGATGGCTCCTCGCGTCTGTGAAGTGGCCTGCAGTTGCCCGATCACTTTTACATTTGTCATCCCATTCAGTTCTCAGCGTCGTGCAGTGACATAGATGGGACTGGAGTTATTTTAATTTTCCAGATGAGGAAACTGAAGCCTACAGGAGAAAAAGTGAATGCCTTCAATTATACAACAAATCAAAGAAAGAGTTGATTCTAGAACCCAAATGCCTAATCTCTTTCTGACACATTAGCCTTAAAATGTTCCCCCTTTAAACACTTTTCAACAGCCCAGTCCAGGGTCCTGAAAGTTGAGACTTTCTGGTGACCTAACAGGTGCCAAGCAAACAGCCTCCTTCCTGCAGCTCCAGCCTTGAACCTGTGTTGGTGCTGTGACCTCCGTCCAGATAAAGAAACATCTGTGTGGGGTGGGAGGGCAAAGGAACCCGCGGCCACACCTTGGGGCACAGCAGGTCCTGCTGACTCAGGAGGAGCATTCCCACGGGTGACCACAGTCTGAGCCAGGCTGTTGCCCTGGGAGACGAAAGAATCAGCAAGCCGAAGCTGCCTGCCCTGCCCACCCTCTCAGGGGCAGCAGCCTGGCCCCGGAGCTGGCAAGCACTCACCAGGTGGGTGTGACTCGGCTGGGTGCCCAGCCCTACAGCCGCACAGGTCTCGATTTCTGGTAACACCCTCATGCTTCACCCTCTTGCATATAGGAGGAGAGTCATCCATCTGGCTGCAGCCCAACCTCAGCAGCTGACTGGAACAGGGAACAGCAGAAATCTTTACCAGACCAAACCTTGTTCCGTGAGGTTATTCAAACAGGAGTTTTAAAGCTATTTTTTCAAAGGATTGAACATCAGACTCATAAAATGGGTCTCTTTTCTAAACAAGCACATTTTCTCATCCACAACAGGAATGCACTGAGTGACCTGGGAAGACATTCCTGTACTCACTACTCAGCCAACAGTTACCAGGTGTCTCATATGTGTCGTCACACAAACATCTAACCAGGGCCTCACCAGCGGCAAGCCTCTGTGCAAACCTGGATGTAAAGATACCAGAGAGAGGACTCAGCTTCCTCAGTTCAAATCCCTATTTAATAGCTGTGTGACCCTAGGCACATTACTTAACTTCCTTGTGCCTCAGTTTTCTTATCTGCAAAATGGGGGCACTGGCACCTGGCTCACTGAGTTGTGAGAATTAAATAAGATGGTCACACCTAAAGCACTTAAAATAGTGCTCTGAATGCAGCAAGCCCTCAATAAATGTTATCCATTATCATAGGCATATTCTTATTTAATCCTTCCCATAGCCTGAGGAGATGGGAGCCATCCATATCCCCATTTCATGGATGAGAAAATTGGTGCAGAGGCAGTAAGCAAGTTTCTCGAGATCAAGGTGCTAGTGAGAGACAACCAAGAGACCCTACACAGGTTTTGTAAATCCAAGCTCTATGTTCTGAGCAATGCAAATACCTTCCAAGAACTCTCTCACAGGACAGGAGGAAGTTGGTATTTATTACATGACTTTTTTTTTTTTTTGAGATAGTCTTACTTTGTTACTCTCAGTAAAGTGCTGGGGCGTCATGGCTCACAACAACCTCAAACTCTTGGGCTCAAGCTATTCTCTTGCCTCAGCCTCCCGAATGGCTGGGACTATAGGCACCTGCCACAAGGTCCAGCTATTTTTAAGAGATAAGGTCTCACTCTTGCTCAGGCTGGTCTCAAACCTGTGAGCTGAGGCAATCCACCCACCTCGGCCTCCCAGAGTGCTAGGATTATAGGCGCGACCCACCACACGGGGCCTGTTACATGACTATTAAATATTAAATGCATGATACTCTGTACCGGCTGGATGTATATTCAATTAAGTAAACAAATAACTCTGGCTCACACCAAAATGTGAATGGGGCTTTACCAAGAGCCACTGACAGTCAGAGGAAGGCAAGTGCCACATAGTCTATCTCTCCAGGCCCCACCAGCTTCGCTTTCCCTCTTGACATCCCCTGATATCCCTGTAGATCAAATAGCAGATCAAACAGCCTCCTGGCCCCTGCAGAAGTGGGCTCACGCAGGCAGCCATGTCACATTTTCTTTCCGCTATTCTGATTTCACCAAATATCAAAATGATAAGAATAAGCCACGTACAAATGAGTTTATTAGCTTTCCCCCTTCCTAACCGGCCAGATTTTTAACAACTTGGGATTAGCTACGCCTGGTTCCCTCCTCAATAACTAGTATTGACTAAAAAAACAATTCAGTGGGGCAACTCAGTGGAGCAAAATAGCCTGAACTCTATGCAATTAACACAAACACTATCACTTAGGCTACTAAATGCTCAGAAAAGACAAGAGAACTCAGGAGGCTTGGCACCTGTGGCTCAAGCGGCTAAAACGCCAGCCACATACACCTAAGGTGGCGGGCTCGAATCCAGCCCGGACCCACCAAACAACAATAATGGCTGCAACCAAAAAAAAATAGCCGGGCATTGTGGCGGGCGCCTGTGGTCCCACCTACTTGGGAGGCAGAGGCAGGAGACTCGCTTGAGCCCAGGAGTTGGAGGTTGCTGTGAGCAGTGAAGCCATGGCACTCTACCCAGGGTGATAGTTTGAGGCTCTGTCTCAAAAAAAAAAAAGAGAACTCAGGAAAGGGTGTCCCTCCATTAAAACCTAAAAATACTGATTTGAACAGTTGTATTTAATATGAAGTCTGAAGAAATGAGTTCAAATGCTTCTTTATAAAAGTTGGGGAAGCAGTAAAAAATAGTTTAGAATGTTCTCTTTTATATAACACAAACCCATGTGTTCAATCTTATTTAATTTTGTTTCACACCTTCTATGTATATGCACAGGTGCATACATATCAAATGGGCTCAGAAATACATTAGAATATTAGTAGTGATTATCTATGGAGCACCCGTCAATGGTAATTTTATTTTCTTTTTTATACCTTTCTGTATTTTGTGAATTATATATAGTGAGCCTTTCCCCTAAAAAAGAAACACACACATAGACACATTCACCCCCACATATACACCACATGAGTTCAAGTATAAATTTAGAAGCTTCCTGGTCTCTGAAACCCATCCACCCACTCCCCTGAAGCCCACAACCATCGGTCAAGAAATCCTGCTTAAAGACTTCCTCTTCATTCCCCAAGTTTCTTATTTTGAGCAATTTCAAGCATAGAGAAAAGTTGAAAGAGAAAACAATGAAAATCCATACACCATCCACCATCCACCTAGACCCGGAAATTCCTAACATTTTTGTGATAATAGGTTCACCTGTAGGTATTGTTACCAAAACATTTGAAAATTGAAGACATTATAACATCACTGGTAAATACTTTATCACATGCTCCTGAGAATGGAGACGTTCTTCCAAACAACAAGCATATTACACCCAAGAATTTCAGTGTAATCCCATAATACCTATTATTAAGAACTTTTTCATATAGTAAATGATCTTGAAGAAAGTGAAGTCCTGGGGCTTCAAGCAAAGGAGGGTTCAATGGGACAGTAGTTTGGGCCTTAGGGGTCCCCACAGGGTACTCAGACTCTAACTGGGGACGGGGAGCAGACACCTGACTCCACTGGGAAGTCACAAATGCTCTGTTCCATTCTTTGCTGCTGAGAAAACTATTTCATGGTGTCTAGCTCCTCACCTCCCAACAAGATACCCATCAAAAATCTCAACAATTTATGGAGTTCACCTATCCCTCAATTCCCCACCAATCCCTCCATACCCCAAGACAACTGACAGCGTTGGCTGAACTCAGCCAGATCCAACAGATTTGGCTGGAATTAATCCTCCCTATTCAGATTAGACGTGTGCTTTCAGCCTGGTACCTTCCTATGGCGATTTCTAGATGCCAAGAAATTATAGCGTTCAAAGGTTAAGAGAAATACACCCCATGTCTGCCCCACCACAATCTCTACACCAACTCCCAGTACAAACTCTCATAAGATCTCCTTGGCACCGGGAACTTATCCCTTTGACATTGTCATTTAACTATTTGTTTCCCCCACGAGCCTGCCTTCCTTGAGACCAACAGCCCTATCCTTGTCAACTTTGTATCCCCTATTTAGTGGGTTACATGGTGATCCCTAAACATACAGGTCCCCATTTGAATTCCCAGTACCTATGAATATAAACATATTGGGGAAAAGGATCTGTGCAGATACAAGGAAGTTGAGGATCTCCAGGTACGATCAGTCTGCATTATCCAAGTGGGTCCTGAATCCAGGGACAAGTATCCTTCTCAGAGACCCTTAAAAGGAGGAAAAGGCATGCGAAGACAGACAGAGGCTGGAGTGATGCAGGCGTAAAGTAAGGAACGCCTGTAGACACCAGAAGCTGGAAGAGACCAGGACGCATTCTCCTCCACAGCCTTCCAAGGAGCCAGGCCCTGATGACAGGTTGATTTCAGATTTCTGCTCCTAACTGTGAGGGGATAGATTTCTGTCGTTTATGCCACAAAGTTTATAGTAACTTGTTACAACAGCCCTAGAAAACTAATATACCCTCCTCACAGAGTCCCTGATACCTGCATAGTTTGAACAAAGTATGTTTGTTGAATTGATGAACTGAAAAAGTTATACCTTTTTCATATCCCACAGACAGGGAAGCATCTCCAAAGGCCCCTGGGCCGTGGCTAACAAATATGTAAGCATCATTATTCTGGTGTCAACTGAACAGTGTGTTCCTTTTAATGAAGTGTTTTAACTTCACTCTATATTCATTGTTCTGCCCTCCTTGATTTTACTGTAAGTGACTGAGTTGACTTTTGATGTATTGCCAGCACACAGTAAATTACGAGCCTCTTTCTTTAAGGTTGGAAAGGAGAGGAACTCTACTTCCCTGTTCAGTTATTTCAGGCAAGGGTGGGAGCAGGTTTTCTGTGCCAGCAGCATCCTGATTATGATTCAGGATGTGTGGCCAAAGGCAAACAGTTCCTCTTCAAATTCAATCAAATAGGAAGGAGCAAAGGCCCAAACAAGAAAAGCCTGGGTCTCTTTGTGTGCACAGCCAAGGGGTCCTGGGAAGCTCGTGAGGGATGACGCCCTATCTCAGGCGTAAGCAAGACTGAGCTTAAAGTGGAACTCAAGAAACGTCTGCACCTATTTCAAAACAGGCTTCCGATCCTGGCCTCACAGAGCCACGTTCCGGACAATACCAAATCCACCAAGGGGAAGTTATTGGCAAACCACAAGGGTAGATGGTAATCAGAATTAAAACATCTAGTTTTCACCTCTTCTCCCTAAAACAAATTCCATATGCGAATCACAAGAATTAAACATGGCTTTAAGAGGCCCAGAGGATGACTTCCGTGGGCATTCTATTTCACTGATACTCAAGGCAGTCATTTTTCACTGAGTAAGTCATGACCCATTAGTGGATTAAGAACTCAATTTAGTGAGAGGTACCAGCAATTTTGCTTAAATGAAATAGAGAGGGAGGGAAAATATCTGAGTACACCTTGCACAGTAAGGGTAAGTATTGTACCGTGACATTTAGCTTCAACTTACAACGGGGCCATGTCTGGATAAATCTCACATTCATTGAAAATATCATTAACCCTTGGACTGTGGTGGGCTCAGAAACAAAACAAAACGTGCCAGTTGAGGTAGGTGTGCAGCAATCCCGACAGCTGTTACAATATATAAATATTCATTATCATGAAAAGGCAACATTTGTAACAGAAATATCAGAACTTTTTCATAATTTTGGTAAAGCTTTCTGCTTGTATTTGCAAAATAAACAACACCTACAAGCCTCAATGGCACCAAAGGAGCCTCTTGTATTGAAGCCTAAAAATGGTGTCCAAAACATATCTCGTTGGTTTGAACAAATATAGGCGTTGTTCACAGTCAAAAGGTTAAGTGTGTTTTTGATTCAGGATATTCCCAACTTATAATGGGTTTGTGCAGACTTAAACCTGAGGAGTGTACTGAATGCATATAGTTGTCACACTATCACAAAGTCTAAAAATCCCACCAAACCATTGTGAATCTGGGCCCATCAGGGTATGTGTGTGGGGCACTGGCCTCCGAAAGAGAAAGCACTCCTGACTGTGAGTCAAGATCCAAAAAAGTGGCTCAGAACCTGTAGCTCAGTGAGGAGGGGCCCAGCCATATACACCAAGGCTGGTAGGTTCGAGCCCAGCCCTGCCTGCCCTGCTAAAACAACAATGACAACTCCAACCAAAAAATAGCCGGGTGTTGTGGTGGGTGCCTGTGGTCCCAGCTACTTGGGAGGCTGAGGCAAGAGAATCACTTAAGCCCAAGAGTTTGAGGTTGCTGTGAGCTGTGATGCTACGGTACTCTACCTAGGGTGACATAGTAAGACTCAGTCTCAAAAAAAAAAAAAAATCCAAAAAAGTAAGGTCACCGTCTTAAAGAATCTATCCCACCAAACCAGAAAGCATGCTATCTCTGCCCGCAGCTCTTCGGAAGGCTATTTAAAGTTGCAATGGGGCGATCAATTAACAGGAACAATTCACCACACTCCCAAGCATGTCTTCCCTTGATAAGCACAGCCATGTCCATGTCCAACTGTTGGGATCTTATTTCCACACCATGGTAAACCTTCCCACAGTTCACTTTCATTTTCCCAGGGCTCACTGTTCCTACTCTGTTGTCCTAGAAATTTCATAGCCTTTCACAATTTCTCTGAAACTAATGCGCATGGAATTGCTAAAGTCTTTAAAGTCTTTGAAAAGGGAAAATAACCTTTTTTTTTTTTTAGATGGAGTCTCACTCTCTTGCCCTGGGTAGAGTGCTGTGGCATCATAGCTCACAGCAACCTCAAACTCCTGGGCTCAAGTGATCCTCTTGCCTCAGCCTCCCAAGTATAGTATACTAAGACTGAGACTATCTATAGGCACCCACCACAACACCCCCAGCTAGTTTTTCTGGTTTTAGGGTCTTGCTCTTGCTCAGGCTGGTCTCAAACTCCTGAGCTCTGATAATCTACCTGCCTCACACTCCCAGAGTGGGAAAAGAACCATCTTAATTCCCTTCACTACCATCCTCTTTGTATTTTCAATGCCAATGCATCTAACCCAGCAGTTCTCAACCTGTGGGTCGCGACCCACAGGAACTGTATCAAAGGGCCGCAGCATTAGGAAGGTTGAGAACCACTTGTCTAACCACTCCTTCGCCACTCTGCCAGGAAGATGGTCACTCTGGCCTCTCTGCCGCTGGTTTGCTCACTCCCGAGCCTCACTACCCAATACTCTGGCACAGGTTCCATCACCAGGCCCTGCTCCTATGGAGCCAGCCTCACACATCTGCCACAGGCTTTCTAATTACATATAATTAAGGACTGCGACTAGTCTAGCCGAGTGGTATGTATTAGAACCTTCGGTTTGGCATAAGCAGAAGATCTGAGTTTTGGTTGTATTGCTCTACTGGCTATGGACCTTGAGCAAATTACTTCTCTAAGCTTCATCTGTAAAATCAAGACAATGCTAATACTTACCTCAAGGTAGTTGTTGGAGTCTACTTTTCGAAAAGATTGATTGAAGTTTCTGTGATGAATCCTTCTTGTGCATCAAATGAATGGATTGCCCCCCCAAAAGTATTCTTTCAGAAGTCTGTATTATCTGGGGAAAATGTACAAAACAGAAATGCTCACCATCCTTAATCATCAGAGGAATGCAAATCAAAACTACTCTGAGATATCATCTAACTCCAGTGAGATTAGCCCATATCACAAAATCCCAAAACCAGAGATGCTGGCGTGGGTGTGGAGAAAAGGGAACACTCCTACACTGCTGGTGGGAATGTAAACTAATATGTTCCTTTTGGAAAGACATCTGGAGAACAC
>NW_003852455.1:3154369-3172942 GCF_000181295.1 Otolemur garnettii | reverse complement strand
TAACTGAGAAAATGACATGAAGGCTGTGTTGACCAGTTTGGTGGAAGTATTTCGGATTGCATGTGAAAACCCCACACTGTACCCCAGAAGTGCATTAATGTACATAGTTACCATTCAATAAAAAAATGTACAAAACAGAGACTTATTGAAAAATATGGATAGTCTAACAAGTCAAGTCATTCCTGACACCTTAGAATTACGAAGATAAGAATAGAGAGAGAGGGAGAGAAGAGGGGAAAAGAAAAAAGAAAAAAGCTCTAACTCTGGGCTGACCTCCTATCTCTGTGCCACACAGATCTTCTCATTTTTGTGTCAACATTAGAGGTGTGCATCTTTCTGCCAGTTTGCATGGCCTGCAAATATGTGTCAGCGCAAAGGATCCTCTAACTAGAAAGCAAGCGTGCTACAGAAAAACACTGCCCCCCACTTCTTTGTGTGGTTTTTTATCAAATGAAACTTAACAGCCCGGCATAAGTGTAACCAAGCTTGTATTTGAAGGAACCACTCTTGACATCTGGGACAAATATTTTGTCCAAGTTGGCCACGGATGGGTATGGCATCAAAAAGGTTTAGTTGTTTTAAAATGATTTTTAAGGCCAGATGTGGCGGCTAACACTGGTAATCCCAGCACTTTGGGAGGCTGAGAAGGGTAGATTGAGCTCAGGAGTTCAAGATCAGCCTGATCAAGAGTGAGATCCTGTCACTACTAAAAATAGAAAAAGTAGCCAGCCATTGAGGTTGCTGTGAGCTATGACGCTATGGCACTCTACCCAGGGCAACAAGTGAGACTCTATCTTTAAAAAAAAAAAAAGTGGTTTTTAAGACCTTTAATGCATCTATAGTACACTAATAAAAAAAATACTAATACTTCCAGTTTTCAAGCAATCAAAACATAAACACGTAATCCATAGAAAAAGAAACACAAGTTGCCAATAAATATATTAAAATACTTAAGTTCACTGATGATCAAAGCAATACGTAAAAGCAAAAGGAAAACTCCATACATTCTAATCAAATTTGTAAATATTGGAAAAGATAATTAATATTAGGAATGAATGACAAATCAGGCATTCTTTTCTGCTGATGGGAGTAGAAAGGATAAACCTTTCTGTTTTAGTTTTTAGAGGCAGAGTTTGGCTCGGTCACTCTGGCTAGTCCCAAACTCCTGACTTTAAGGGATCTTTCAGCCTCAGCCTCCTGAGTAGCTGGTACTACAGAGGCGTGCCACCATGTGCAGTTAGGGTGAACCTTTCTGACAGCAATTTGGTAATACTAATAAATTTAGAAGTACCATACCCTTTGGATAGTAATTTAAATTCCAGAAATACATCAAAAAATAATAATCAGATATGTAGGCATGGTAACATATAGAAATACATATAAAAAATTCTCATTATGGCTGGCGCTTGTGGCTCAGTGGGTAGGGCACCAGCCCCATATACTGAGGGTGGCAAGTTCAACCCAGCCCTGGCCAAACTGCAACAAATAAATAGCCAGGCGTTGTGGCACGTACCTGTAGTCCCAGCTACTTGGGAGGCTGACGCAAGAGAATTGCCTAGGCCCGGGAGTTGGAGGTTGCTATAAGCTGTGTGACACCACGGCACTCTACGCAGGGTGCCAAAGTGAGACTCTGTCTCTACAAAAAAAAAAAAAAAAATCTCATTACATTAATTTTTGTAATAGTGGAAAAACTGACAGCAATCTGAATGTCCAATAAGAAAACTAGTAAATAAATGATGGATCCTCAGTGTGATGGAATATTATATAGACATTTAAATTATGTTTTCAAAATTCATAATGGCATGCAAATATGGAGGGGAACAAAACTTTACATACAGAGTGTTCCAAATTGGGTAAAGACATAGATAAAAGAAGATTAAAGCGAAATATATTAAAATACTAGCAGAAGTTATCTCGGGATGGTGGAATTGTAAGTAAATTTGTACTCATGTATCTCTGAACTTTCTAAACTGTGCCACGTATAATTTTTATAATTAGGTGTTCTACTCACTGCCAAGTGATACCAGATACACCACAACTCTAGTGGGTGGGGGGGTGACTCATGGCTGAGCCTTTGGCTGTCGACTCCTTGTGCTGGACGGTGTGAAGTATGCACGTAGCACAGGTGATCCCAGACCTTGGAGGATAACATACACAGAAATGAACAACCCGAAAATAATCAATCAAGGAAATATATAATTATAATCTGCACAAAGCCTTCCACACTTTAGTAGACAGCTAAATACTAAACCACTTGACTTTGGTCGCAAATGAACACAATAAGCAGCAAATGCTATTGGAATCTGATGGACAAGAATCCCATGGCCTAGAGGAAAGAGCATGATTTAGGGAACAGCCCACAGAGGGGCTTGTGCTTGAATTCGTTCTTGCAGCTTATAGGACAGGCAAATCATGTCTGGAAGATAGGGAGGCGAGGGTCTGTGCTAGATACAAGTATTTCTTATGGGTGTCCCAAAGACACTTACCATGGCCTCACTGTCACCAGTTTCTATGTGCTCACTTTGAGGCACGTCAGAGCCTCCCTAAATGTTTGTCTTTTTTTCTGGAGCAACAACAACAACAACAAAAAGCGAATGGAGTTGGACCACACAGCAAGTAGCCTTTGCAGTACAAGGGAGGAGAGGGCCACGGCCTCTGTGTGTCCAAACCTTGGTTATAGTTCCATCCGAGTGCTGATGATGGTGGATCTGAGAAACCAGTGCTACAGAAGGCCCCTGACTGCACCGTGCGGCCAGCACTGCCACATACAGTCTCTCACTTCATCTCCGGCCACCCTGTGTAGTACTCTCAGTTTACAGCCATGCAAATGGAAGCTGACTGAAGTTGACAGGATATGTTTAAATCCAGAACGAGCTAGCAACAAAACCAAAGCTTCGATTCAGTCTTGCGCATTCCTCTAATCCAAGAGTAAGTGGGGATACATCCCTGGAGAAGTGTACTCAAAAGCATTGACTATCTCTTCCACTTTGCATCAAAACAAAAATTAACTCTCTCAATCCTGTCTGTGTCTATTCTGTCTTTATACCACCATGGACATCAGCATTTGGGGGCCACTAGGTCGTAACACAAATAAAATATAAAATGCAGTAGTTGAAGGTCTTCGGAAAGAATGATCAGAATCCACTCCACATATGTATGAATGGTCCCTGGTAGATTCCTCTTTGCTTCCCTCAAATTCCCATGGAAATCTGTGAACCAGAAAAGACTAAGAGTTACTGAAAGATAACTGCAACCCAACCAGGGTGGGTTTGTCGGGACACTAAAATCTCCTCTGAGCTTCCTGCAAAGTGAAATAAGATATTACTTTAATGAAGACAGCAGAAAGGAATATGATAGCTATTAGTGAAGATTTTCTTATAATTTGAAAAGTTTTTTGTTGTTGTTTGTTTGTTTGTTTTGAGACAGAGTCTCACTATGTCACCCTTGGTAGAGTGCCATGGTGTCACAGCTCACAGCAAGCTCCTACTCTTGGGCTTAAGCGATTCTCTTGCCTCAGCCTCCAGAGTAGCTAGGACTACAGGTGCCCACTACAACCCTGGCTATTTTTTTGTTGCACATGTCATTGTTGTCTCGCTATCCCAGGCCAAGTTCGAACCCACCAGCCTAGGTATAGGTGGCCAGTGCCCTGCCCACTGAGCTATGGGCACTGCCCCTGAAAGGGTCTTATAAGCAAAACATTGTAGATAATGATTAGGCAAGAACTTTCTATTAGCAAATAACTCACCACCAAAATTTAAACACACACACAGATTCACATATAACTATATATGTTTTAAGACAATTAGAAGCCAAAATGAAATCTTCCCCTTAAGCAGGAAGCTTCGTATAATTACTAGGTCAAAAGTGGTCAAAAGGCATTTGTTTACTAAATGGGATTAATATTTTTAGTGAAATTTAGAAATTTATACCAATACATATTCACAACAATTCATCAGGCTGTCTATCTTGGTCCATTTTCCATTGTTATAACTGAATAACTGAGACTGGGTAAGTTATAATGAAAAGAAATTTATTTCTTACAGTTCTGAAGGCAGGGAGGTCCAAGAGCGTGGTGAGACCCTCCAGTGTGGGCCTTCTTATATGTCAGAACATGGCAGTCCCCAAGTTACAAGAGATGGATTTGGTAGGTTTGCTCTTAAGTTGGATTTGTGTGTAAGTTGGAAAACAGTACATTCACCTATTACCTGTAATAGCCTCCATTTGTAAGTGCAAGTTGAACGTCGGTCAGATGTTTATAGCTCAAGGACTTTCTTAAATAGCCTTCATTTAGAAGTATGAAGTGTATGTAAGTCAGAGGTTTGTAACTCAGGGACTGCCTGTAGAGGGTATGACATGGCGAGAGGGCAGGAGCACAGTTGTCAGTTCATGTCACAGTTGTCAGTTCATGTCTCTCTTCCCTTTCTTATAAAGCCACCAGTCCCATTTCCATAACCTAATCGATTCTAATTACCTCTCAAAGGTCCCACTTTTAATCAACATATGAATTTTGGGATTAAATTTCCAAAACATAAAATTTATCGTAGCATTATTCAAAAAATCTAAACTACTCATTTAAAAATAGAAAACTTGGCTCGGCGCCTATAGCTCAACCGGCTAAGGCGCCAGCCACGTACACCTAAGGTGGCGGGTTCGAATCCTCAGCCCGGACCCGCCAAACAACAATGATGGCTGCAACCAAAAAATAGCCGGGCGTTGTGGCGG
The DNA here is from genome assembly GCF_000181295.1 of Otolemur garnettii. Classification (NCBI taxonomy): domain Eukaryota; kingdom Metazoa; phylum Chordata; class Mammalia; order Primates; family Galagidae; genus Otolemur; species Otolemur garnettii. The sequence goes on along the minus strand of NW_003852455.1, from coordinate 3,168,220 downwards.
GCGCCTGTGGTCCCAGCTACTTGGGAGGCAGAGGCAGAAGACTCACTTGAGCCCAGGAGTTGGAGGTTGCTGTGAGCTGTAATGCCACGGCACTCTACCCAGGGGGACAGCTTGAGGCTCTGTCTCAAAAAAAAAAAAAAAAAAAAAATAGAAAACTTGAAGCCAGGAGAAGAGAGTTTCCCTAAAATTATTTAAATAACTGTGCCTTTAGTATCTACACCAACATACTAAAAGTGCTCACCAAGTATTATTAAAAAAGGTTCTATGTGATCGATTCTTTTTTAATAGAGATGAGGATTCACTGTGTAGCCCACGCTGGAGGGCAGTGGCTCAAGCATGATCATAGCACTCCACAGCCTCACACTGCTGGGCTCAAACCATTCTCCTGCTTCAGCCACCTGAATAGCCGTGCCCAGCCATGATCCTTTTTATGAAAAGAAAACTTGTGAATTTCATATTAATGTTAAAATATTTCATTCACTAGAAAGCAAAAGAGTTTAGTTTCTTAGGTACATATATGTTTCCTCCTGCCTGACCTATTTTAGTCTATCAATCTAGTCACTATATCTTTTTTCTTTTTTTTTTTTTTTTTGAGATAGGGTCTTTCTGCTGCCCGCACTGGAGTGCACTGGCATGATCTTAGTTATATCTCTGAACTCCTAGACTCAAACAATTCTCCTGCCTTCGCCTACAGACTCTTGGCCTCAAGCAATCCCCCTGCCTCAGCTGGGATTACAGACAGGCAACACTGATCTCACCTACTAGCTATACCTTTCCTTAAGGATAATGTAAGTTGAGTGCCTGCCTCCTTCCTGGGCATTTATTTTTTAATTCTGAATTAACAAGATCCTAATATATAAAGATGTTTGTTAGAATTGGGTTTGAGATTTTAGGAGGAATTAGGGGGTTTGTTTTTGTCTTTTTAATTCTCTTTTTCTCACTTTATTTGATCCTGGATAAAAAAAAAGTTTTTTAAAAGTTCCTCATAAAGTTACTCTCGCAAGGTCAGCTGAACCACAAAATCTCCGCCAAGACCTAAATCTCTCCTCTGAGTTGGTTGTGTGAATTTCTAGAGCTAAGATATTTCTTCCTCTGGGCCCTTTGAAATAACCATAATCAACACTTAAGCAAAGGCTTATAATATGATGATATCATACACAACAGGGGTCAGCAAACTGCTTTCTGTAGGAGATTAATAGTTGCAACAGAGACCATATGTCCCACAAAGCCAAAAACATTTACTGGCTGGCCCCTTGCATAACAATGGCCATTCCCTGATACATGCAGATATGCTATCTCGAAGGTTCTCTTCACCACCTACCAAGAAGCAGCTCCTTTTTCTTCTTATTATTATTTTTTAGAGACAGAGTCTCACTTTGTTGCCCTCGGTAGAGTGCTATGGCATCACAGCTCACAGCAACCCCCAGCTCTTGGGCTTAGGCTATTCTCTTGCCTCAACGTCCCGAGTAGCTGGGACTACAAGCGCCGGCCACAACGCCCAGCTATTTTTTTGTTGCAGTTTGGCCGGGCCAGGTTCGAATGTGCCACCCTCAGTATACAGGGCCAGCGCCCTACTCACTGAGCCACAGGCACCGTGCTACAGCTCCTTATTTTGATAGTCACAGAGACTTTAGTATGAACAAGTATTTGAGCTTCCTCTTGGATGACTACCTGCAAAGAATACCATCTTCTGGTGGAACAAGGACAGGAGTGAGGACAAGGATGAAAATTAGAAAATGAACACCCCCCCCCAAAATTAGGCAAATAAAGGGATAAAAAACCAACTCAGAGCACTCCTACTGAATGAGATATCCAGATGCCACGACTATTGCTCCTCATCCTTCTCTCCTTCCCCACATCTCCCCTTAACTTTCTTACGCATATCCAGAGGTGGGCTGGAGCTGATCTATATGCACAGGAAGGCAGCTGCGTGCATCTGCATCGGCCCCAGCTTTGCGTTCAGTGGCATCACAGTAGTAATTTGGTATCAGCCCTGACAGGAATATTTACACTGCAAAAATCAGCAAAAGCTACACATCAGAACTGTTTCCCCCCAGAGAGCTGTTGTTAAACATTTCTAGCACCTCACAAAAAACACACGCACATACCTAATTTCACATAGACAGCACTACGCCACTATGGTGGAGGAAGCTGAGTGTGCCAACCTGCCCTATCTCATTTTCCCCTCCAGCTGCTGAGTGTTGGCTGCAGACAGCCCATGGCTGGGTCCCTTCCCAGAAATCCTTAAACTGAAGGTCTGCTTCCTTCCCTAGGGCAACCTCCATGCAACTACAGGCAACCACTGGTCAAGGGAGGAATGGAAAGTGAAAGGCCAGACCCACCTAACGCAGAAGTCCGGCTCAAAGCTTCTCTTGCGTTTTCCTGAGGCTTTCGTCCCAATTGCATGAGAGAGAGAAAGTTTAGAAAGAGAGAGGCGCATTTGCCCACAACCTTTCTTCTTCATCTCCTGTCTTGAGTTATCTGTTCAGTTCTAAGATTATTTCTTAGAGTATTTTTCTCAAATAGGATACCTAGATGGTATATATTTCTTTTAATCCTGACTAGCTAAACGTATTTTGACTGGCACTTTGTGGACACCTATCTCCTCTCTTCAAATCCCCATTGTTGTAGGTGAGAAGCTACCTATTTCTTCGTAATTAATGTTTTTCTCTTTCTATTGAAGGGTCTAAAAGGCTCTTTTTATACCTGCTGCTCAAGAATTTAATCTGGATGGGTTTACATATGTGGCTTTTGGGGATCCCATGAGTTCTTTTTAAATCTCAGACTCCAAGTCTTTTTCACTCAAATCTCTATATGCCTATAATCATCTATCATTTGTTTAATTATTCTCTCTCCTTCCTCTGCTCTTTTTTCTCCTTTCCTGCAACTCCTATTAGGTCTCCTGAATATAGCCTCCTGGTCCCTTCTTCTGCCCTTGTGATTTTCATCTCTTTGTATTTTTGTTCTACGTTGGGGATATTCTTGTATTTGATTTTCTAGGGCCACTTTATCTTGTGTGTATTTCAGTTAAAGCTCCAGGAAGTCTTTGGGGGTTTTTTGCTTTTGTTTGTTTGTTTTGGTACATGTCAGAATGTCCTCTTTGTTACTTCTGTGCAGATTGCCTATTCCAGCATGTTATTCAAGAGACTTTTTAGTAGATTCTTCTCTCTCTCTCTCTCTCTCTCTCCTCTCTCTCTCTCTCCTCTCTCTCTCTAGCTCTCTGCCTACTGAGGTTTCATTGGTACAAAGTTGTCTTCTTGTATCTGTTCTTAAAGGTCAGGGGCAGTTTCTGGGGGATCCTGCAGGAATCACAGTGCTGCAAGTGGTGCAAGGGATGGCCCCTGTGGGCCACCAGTGTAGCTGCAGATAGGGGATCAATCTCAATCAAGGCACAGGAGGAAGGCAGCCTCTCAGCCCTGCTACTTCCCCTAGTTCAGCTTCTCCCCAGCAACTTCATCCTGGACCTTTCCATCCACTGGGCTCATCAGGAAGAAAGCCCTGCCCAGCTGTCCTTGCCAGGTCTTCACCAGAGCCAAGCCTGCCCTCTCTCCTCCAGGTCCCCCTTCTATCAGCCCCAGAGGTCAGCTCATCAGAAGAGCCAGGTCATAGATGGGAGCAGAGGGCAGCATCTGACAATATCTGTAGCCTACCCCTATTCTCCTGATATAAAGGACATACTCCATCTGGATCTGCTGTCTCTGGCAAATGCCTCCTTTGCTCCTGAGATGATTTAGCTCTTCGTTCTTCACTGATTTCTTTGAGTAAGTCCTTTGAAGTCATGTACATTAATTACATATCCTTGAATAATTGGATTTACTTTAAAATTCTGCTCATTAGGAAAATAACTGGTTGAGAAAAGCAGAGTCCAAGGTGCATACATATGTGTGTGTATGTCTATGTATCACTTATATCCATAAATATATTAAATTACACCCCAAAATGTGTTTGCACAAACACCAAATTATTAGCTGTAGATGATGAATTTTGTAAATAGTATTGTCTTCCTTTTTCTTACCTAAATTATCTAATATTTCTTACTTATGAAAGACAAGAGAGTTTATTCAATTGTTAATGCAGTAAAATGCATTATAGAATGTTATTTGACTCTCAAAAGTGTTTTCAGAGACTGGGAGCAGGGAGGTGGGAAACAAGCTTTGGCCTGTCCACACAATGTCTGCAAGCAAACAGCCCACCTTGAGAACTCTGTGCTCTCAGTGGGCTCACCAGGCTGTGAGTAAACTAAGGAACAAAGCTTCTTGCCCAGAGTCACCTAGGACAGCCCCCACCTAGGATATACCCCAAAAGTGGGGTGCAGAAGCCAAGATCAGCCACCCCTGGCTCCCAAGGCATCCCCAGCCATCTCGTACTGGCCCAGATGGACTAGACGTCTCTCAGAACAGGACCATTTCCTTGTCAGTGCTGACTCTCCACCACAGGCACGTCGTCTGGCACTGAGTAGCCTCTGGATAAACATTCGTTGAATGAATGAATGGTTGCATTCACTTTGTAAAATATAACATATTAATAGATGGCACTGCCTGCTCTGGGGCTGTCTTTAGACTTGCAACTCCATTCAGTGAGGCACCAAAACTAGAGTTGTATAGGAAGATTTCAGCTCAATAAATGAGTTCACACTTTGATTCGTTTAAGAAGATTTCCACTCCTGCTGCTTTCTTTCAAAGAGCTGAGTTTCCCTGTCAATGGACATGACCTAACAGGGACCAGCTATCCCTTATCAGGGGTGATATGGAAGGGCTGGCCATGAAGAGAGGCCAGATGCACCCTAAGTATCCTTCTAATTCAAATTCCATGGCATGACAGGAGTGTTGGCTCACTCCTATAATCCTAGCACTCTGGGAGGCCAAAGATAGTGGGTTGAAGACCACCCTGAGCAAGATTGAGACCCCCTTCTCTACTAAAACAGAAAAACTAGCCAGGCATTGTGGCAGGCACTATAGTTCCAGCTACACGAGAGGATGAGGCAAGAGAATCACTTGAGCCCAACAGTGTGATGTTGCTGTGAACTATGATGCCATAGCACTGACAAAGTAAGACCCTCTCTCTAAAAAAAAAAAAAAAATTCCACAACAAATGCAATTCCTGGTTGGGAAATGTTATGCAAATGTGCATCTTTTATTTTCAAAAATATTTTTCAACTCTGAAGTCATTCCTGTTCCTATTAAAACTCTCTTGAGGCAGCCAACAAGGGAACGGTTGGATATGCCCTTGCAGCAACTCAGAGAGTAACAGACACCCCTCAGGAAAGCCTCCTTTGAGCAATGGGACTGGCCTGGGATCAAGTAAATGAGAGTCTTATTTAACTGTGTCCCTGTATCTGTTCCACAGGTATCTGAAAGAACCAATTCCCAGGAAGACTTGCTGTGTAAAGTATTAACAACAGCTATTACAGGGGTACCAGCCACTCACAAATGTGACACCAAAGACATGGCACAGAGCACAATCTGTGGGCCTTCTACATTTGGTTGTTGGATTGTGGAAGGTCGCAGAGTGAGTTATGGGCAGCTGGGGCAGCAGGGCAGTGCTTGGGAAGCTAAGAGCAGTAGCCATGTAACGACTGGTACAAAAGCCTTTCACTAGTTTAAGAACCAGAGGGGCCATACCAGTGTACACCAGCTAGATATCATCAGCCTTGCTCTAAAACCACTTCTGAGCAGGGCTGACCCTCTGGCAAAGGCTGCAACCCCATTCCTGCAAGCCACATTTTATGGAGTTCTTTTATTAGTCTCTCATGTAACCCGTAGCCACATCATAAAATTAAACACCCCATTCTGTACATCAAGCCCACTGACTTCTTGAGCCCTGATTAGCACTGGGCTTTTCCCTCTGGGGGTTATATTACAGTAACCTTATAACTGACAGAAAAGGAATCTTTGCTGGGAGCACTCAAATCCTCAGAATAACTCAGCGTGTGCTGGAGTCGTGATATACATGGTGTGTCCCCCTTCCTCTGAAGCCCCTTTGCTAGCATCCCCTTAGTATCTCTCTGCGTCTTTTCCTCCCAGCCCTCCTCCTCTCCCCCAGGGTGCCCAAGCTCCTTCCATCTCAAGATGACTTAGAGCCCTGGGGCTGAAATGCTCACCTGGACTCACTGGTCAGGGCAGCCCCAACTCACCTCAGAGAATATATTTAGCCCATGGGTGACAGCCCAGATGGAGAAGTTATCTTTAGCCTGGCAGAGGTCGGGGGTCAGTCCGGGCCACGATATGAACAGCAGAGGGAGACGGGAAAGGAAAGGAAACTAATACTCCAGTCTACGACAGCCGCGCGCAAGTGGACTCAGGTGGCGGAGAACCAGAAGTCGTGGTGGGCTTCCTGAAACATGAGGCTCTTCCGGGAACACCATGGAATAATGGTCTGTTTCATTCTATCCCATGAACTAAGAACAATTTTAATAGCAGAAAATATGGCTACATTATGGGCAGGCAGTATAAAACCACAAGCACATGTGCGCTTTTTAAAAAAAGCCACAAACTCAGCATGATTGGTGGTTTCCAAGCTCTCCCATTCATATCTGTTTACTACTTCTTCATTAGTTTTGTTGCCTGCAGGTGCTAAAGGTTTAACATTGAAGAAAAATGTATGGAAAAAAATCTACATGGAAAAAGTACATTACATGAATTGGGGGGAAGACCTCTGCTATTTGATTTTCCAGGTGGAACACTCCAGTCCACCACAAGAATACCAATGGCTGAGCTTGCAAAGCTCTAAGACCCATTTCTGTACAAGAAAGACGGCGGTCTTTTCCTTAGGGAGCCCAGCATAACTTTCCTCCTTAGCTGCACCCTTCCCTCCACTCACTATAGTCTTCCCCTTTAGTTTATATCAACCGCCTCCTGTTTGCCCTTCCTTACAGAGAAATTGATTCAACTTTTGAAACTTTGTCAAAACAACTAAACCCTTGCTAGCTATTATTAAGGGGAAGTAGCTCCCGGTTTGAACCTGAGATGGGGAGAACTTGTTCTCTGGGAAGGGAGACCTGACAGGCCCATGGGGACCCAGGAAGACAGTCCTCTCTGTTACAGAAGAAGAGTGGCTGATTCTGAGTATCCCTCGGCCAAACATGTTGTGGGCTCACAGCTGAGGCTTATGAAGAGCAGCAGAACTGAAAGGGAAAACTGAAAAGGCCATTCTGTCGAGGACTTGTGAGAAATTTAGAGTGCAGAGACTTGAACTTTGGAACTGGAAAGTCACACAAAGGGAAGAAGGGTGAAAACTTGCTCTTCCCCCTGCCCCCCCATATTCCCCAGAGCTTTCACTCCAGAGTGCCTGGGGGTGACAAGCAGAAACAGGGGCTCCTGAGACAACTCAGAGGATGTCCCAAGGGATGGGACAGGGAATGTCCTGAGGGATGGGATAGGCAGGCCTTAGGGTATAGTGTCACTAAGAAGGTCACTGAACTCAGGCAGTGAGACCTGGGGCAATGCAACTCACTTTACCATGTACTTTAATAAGTGAGTCACCTCTTACCCTTTTCTTCCTTAGATTGAGTGACGCCAGTTCCTTCAACTGGTCTATTGAGAGCACTCTTTGTCATTAGATAAGGGCATTTTGGTCCATATTATTCACAGTGCAGAATACTCACCACTACATGATCATGGCTGGTCCTCATTATTCAAATGAAAGTCACCTTGGCTGTGTGACTCTTTGTTCTACAAGTGGACAGCAGAGTAAACAACAAATAAGACCTTAATAAATACTTCAATGAGACTCCACCTAACAAATAATTTGCCGACCTCTCTATCAGTTAATTCCTTACCATCCATCCTGACAATATGCTGATACTTGCTAAAATGGCCTAAGATTCCCTACCCAATTTGTGGGTAATCATGCTTTTTTCAATCATTTTTCCACTAACCTTGGTCCAGACCAGGTAATGTGCGAGATATTCAGATTTTATTACTCTATATCATTATTACTGAATGTCATTCAGAATGTAACAAAATAGTTCTCCGGTCCCCACCACGAATGGGCCTTTAAACTCTTTTCCAGAGGACCAAAAACCACAGCCATGTCCCCAGCACCTGCAAATGCATTAAATTCAGAACACAAAGTCATCATTAAAAAATACAAAAATAGTGTCCCTGCATATACGTAGCATTCCTAGGAAAAGAAACACTAAGCTGTGGCTGTCCCTGAAGAGGGAGATGATCAGTTAAGAAGACTGATCAAAGGCAGGATTTTCACTGTGTATTATTTTGAATCATTTTAATTTTTAAATCATGCATGTTTGTTTTTTCCATTCAAGTTTTTGAAAGTTCTAGACAAACAAAAAAAACACAACAAAGAACAATGCACAGCCCTGGCCCCCTGAGCAGTGGCCTGGCAGGTGCCTATAGTCGATAGCATACCATGTGGTGTCAAATGTTCCCCAGGCCATTGGTCCTATGGAATGCCTCACTGAATTCAGGATGGATTATACCATGACCTGCCTGGCTCCCAGCCCTCACAGCTCTCTCCCCCATAACTGGGGCAACACAACTTCCATTTGTGGACCTAGGCCCAGGCCCCGGGACTAATCCTGCTCCTAGTCTAGAGGGATATTAAGGACCAGCAGCTTGAGTTACTCTGCCTCAGCCTGCCTGGTTACTTGAGAGTGTTCTGGTCTTTGTGTTCTCTTGGCAGAGTGATCTGGACCTTCTCTGGTGGGGACAGACATCTCTATTTTTAGCTTGCTTGATTATGAAATTCATCAAGGGGTCAATGAGACTTGAGCCGCCTATGAGATCAGAAGCTTTTCCACTCTTCCCCATTTATTCACCAAAGGCTGCTTACTAAGAACCTCCTGTGTGTAGGATGTTAAACCAGGTCTGGGCAGAAGCAGGTAGGAAGCAAAGGAGCATACCAGTGCCTCCAGGAGCTGGTGGTCTACTGATTTAGACCAACCCCAGAGCTTTAATGCAAGTAGGCGGGCGGGTGTAGGGAGGAGAAAAGGAAGGATCTTTCAATCTTTGGCAACAAGACTAAGAGCAGTCCAGGAAAGCTCTCAGGGGATGACATTGCTGTCAAGACTTAGGAGCAGGTGGTACTTCAGTAACTGCACATACAGTCCCCAAGATCAAGAAAGTAGACTGAGAAGGAGATTCCATTTCACAAGAGATAAAGGCTCTGCACTTCTGCCCTTCCATTCCTCAGAGAAATGGAAGGTAAAAGGACCTGGGCCCTGAGAACATAAAAGCTCATAAGAAGTATTTGTTTCTGTTAAATAAGACTGGTAAATACCTACTCTTTGAGCCCCAGCCCTAAGGACACCTCCTCCAGGAACCGCACCCTGACTTTTCTGGTCAGGGTTAGCTGTCCTGTGCTGCACCCTCACCACACTCTGTTCTAGGGAGTTAGGGAAATACAGAGGTTAAGCGCTGCCACCATTCTGCCTTGCTGGGTCACTAACCTTCTCTGCACCTCAGTTTTACCACCTGTAAAACGGTGTCATAATGGCGCCTCCTGCTTAGAGTCAGCATGAGGATTAAACAAGTAAAGGCCCTAAAGCCGGCGCCGGCCTCAGCAGAGGAGGCTGCGCTGCGCCTTCCGAGGAGACAGATTCCTGCAAAGCTCCGGTTCCAGCCCTTCCCACCCCGACTGCCCAGTCCTACTCGAATGACATTTCCCGGCTCTCCCCGCCTGGGGCCTTGGCGCCCCGCCCGCGCCCCGTGCCGGCTCCCCGGAAGGCCGGCCGCAGCCCTGCCCGGGCCTCCCCCGCGGGCCAGCAGCCGGCCAGCCGCGGGCGGGGCAGGAAGGGCAGCCGCGGCTCCGGGCTCCCGAGATCCTGAACCGCAGCTTCCAAAGCCCTGGCTGATCCTAATCAGTGTGGGAAAGGAGCGCCGGCCCAGCCCGCCGGCCGGAGACGCCGCCTCTGTTCATAAACTTTATCGCCGCCGCGCACAGCCCCTGATAAAGCCCCATAAATAAACGAGCGGAGTGTGCGGCCGCCCGCGCGCGCCCCGCCTCGGCCCCGGGCTCCCGGGGGAGTGAATCACGCGCCCGGCTGAAAAGAGCTGCCTGTTCCCGTCCTCTCCAGACCAACGCCATAAATAATAATGCGTTCTGCCTTACCCAGAGCCCTTCACCTTTTATTTTACGCGTTCTATAAAAGACCCAGGAGTTTCCTTTTGGCTGCCCGGCCATTCTCCTTGCCCCGGAGTTCAGGAGTGTTATGTTCTGGGTTCTGCGCTCCCCTCGGGTCAAGCTCCCAGGTTCTGGGTTGGGCCTGGGTTGGGCCTGGGCGTGTGGCCCCATTATCACAAGTCCCCTTTGGCTCTTGCACAACAGACTGGGCTTAGGGCAGGGAGGGTTAGGGAGGGGAGGCAGGCGTCTCTAGTGGCGGGCTGTGATGAGAGCTGTTTCCACAAAAGTGGCCTTGGACACAGGGACGGATAACCTGCTACAACCCCAGCTTACAGAAACACCCCAGGGCAAGGCGTGGCCCGCATTCCTGCTCATTTAGAGGCCTGGGTTGAGTATATACCCTGATCACCAAGGGAGAGGCTCCTGGGTTTATGCGATGGTGTGTTCAAAAACCTCTCAGGTCTCATGACCTATATGTCCTTTAGCTCTTGAAATTTTGACTTGGGTGAAAGTCCCAAATTCTCCCGTGGCACAAATTGGTAACTGAAGTTTGAGGACAACTCCATGAGTATAAAAGAACCTAGAAAGTCAGGGCTGTACAGAACAGCCCAAAGCACCCCAGCTCAGTCGCAAGGCCCGGTCTCTGGCCCAGTTCTGCTGTGACCTGGCCCTGTGGCCTCAGGGAGCTGCTGACTTCCTCAGTTTCCCCATCTGTCTAATGATCTCTAAATGGACCCTATAGCTCCCCTTCTCATAAGCCATTTCATTCCCGATGTGTCTTGTTACAGGGCCCTCTGAAGAACAGTTATGTCCACTTGGAAGAAACCAGGGCATGGACATTTTCTGTAACTTTCACCTCATTAGTGAGATTAACCTAGAAATTACCCCTTGTGGAGGTTCCAGAGGTTCCAGACGTTCCCCAGTCCTCCAGCAGGAATGAAGTCAGGCTGTTGGGCAAAAAAGGTTTAGAAATAAAATCCTGTAAACTTGAGCTCTGGACTCACGTGTAATACCCCCCCACCCCCCAGCTGTGGTTCTGCCTCCCAAGGGAAGGACTGACTGGCTCAAAGCACCTAATCCAGAAAAGTCAAACACTTCCTTCAGTAGGAAGCAAGGCTGGGAGGGAGGGAGCTTCTGACAGCAGTTCTACAAATAGCAGGACTTACACGTCCTGTTAAGATTCTCTTTGGTTTAACACTCCTGGGGAATGTGGGTAGGAAGCTAACCCCTCCAGCCACGGTCAAGAAGCAGAGATCACTCATGAAATAGAAGTGAACAAAGGCCTGGTTCTTCCAGAACCCCCTTCTGACACTACAACATGTCCCAGGGAATGCGTAGCCCCAGACAGGCTTCATTTCCTGCTCTCTGGACAGAAGGCCACTCAGTCTTGTTTCCTTCATTTGCATAATGTCAAGAAAAATGAGTCACACTGAATCGTCATGTATTAAGAAATGTTGGCAAGAGGTTTGCAAATGAGTTTAGAGTTGATTTCTTTAAAAGGCACAAACACAGACTCCATCATTGATTTACTATTATGTGAATGGGATCGACCCTCTGGGCCTCGTCTTTTCCCTCCCTGAATCCTGATGATTTTTAAGGTGTCTTTTCACTCTGTCACACTGGGACTCCAGCATCTATGGGACTGCCGTGGGAAGAAGAAAGATTTTCAACTTTCCAGAACAGACATGCATAAGGAAAACCTCTTAATGGGACTTCTCCAGAATCAATTTTGCTTCCAGCTTTGTCTATTATTAGAGGGCAGCAGCCAGGGAGAAAAAAAGAGATAACACATCCAAAAAAAAAGATAAGGCTGAAAGTAAAATAATTGGGCTAACCTAGTATAGAGGTTGTGAACCTTATACAGTCACAAAACTTTGTAGACTCTGATGAAAATCACATCCCTCCCCATCCCCAATGGATGTACAAATATAGACTTGTCTTTGCAGATGCCTTCAGGGGTTCACAGACCCCATAAACTGCACCGAAGGACCCTGTTAAGAATCCCTGCTCAAGGTGACGATAAAATGTTGAGCCTCTGTTTATACCACTCAGGCCCAACCAGCTTCATGAGGGAGGAGGAAGAGGATAAATAGACCTGCGTTATTAAAACATGCTGATTCTCTGCCTGGTAGACGTGTAATATTGATGTGGGTCTCGTACCATCATCTGCCGTAGTCATTCCTTATTCTGCGTCATGAGAGGTAAATTTCTTTACAAGACAGAAGCAACCCGGTCTGTGGAATTCCCAGAGCAAACTCTTCTGGTAAGCCGGCGCTGTAAGTTTTCATACTTGCCTATTAGAAACATAATGAGTCCCCAGGGAGACCAAAGGGAAGGCGGGAGGTAGCTCTGCAGGCTCTCAAAGGGTAATAACTGCCTGGGCAGGAATGCACCAAATGATACCCTTGTGGCTTTAAAAGTCGATGTAACTTTCCAAAGAGTCCTCCTTTCTCCAAAGTAGATTGTAATATTAGAGCAACTAACTCATTGACATAAGAACAAGGCTTAGGGAAAGAGCTTTCGATGAAGTTATCAGGTAATATATTAAATAGGGTTTGTCCATTCGATGCAAGGAACCCAAGCTCAATTTTTTTATCACCACTGAAACAAAGGGGTTGGGGTTAGAATTCATTCAATTGTCCTTAACATTCCCGGTTTGCAAATCCTTTGAGAATTAGCTATAGTTTCTAGTCTCAGAAAAGACACATGTACTAGATACATAACTCTCACGAGATTTTACTAACAACGTAGAGACTTTTAGAACCCTGGCAGTCCATAGTGGCCCACTAGCTTCAGGCACCCTAAACTACCCACTTTCTACAGCCTCACTGCCTTCACTGGCTTCAGAACCAACCGCTTCACCACTTTCTCGGAGCCTCTACAAACAGAGGAAGGAGCAAAGCGTTCTTCCTACAACTGCTGTGAAAAATAACCATGCTTTAAACACTCAATTTAGCTTATGTTTAGAAAGCACAGTCCAAACAAGCGGCTCTTCTGGACAATGGCATGAAACTGTAATGTGATGTTTTTTTCCTGGGAGACAAGGAGTGAGAAGGGTGGGAGGACGGGATGATGCAAGGTAAAGAATGGGGTGTGGTCAGAACATGTGGACAGCACAGACCTTGAAGGACTGAGCACCAAGGGTCTTGAGAAGGTCTGGGTGAGCAGCGATCTTGCCTCTGTGGGGCGTGGTACAGGGAGCTACGCTGTTTCTCACCAGACAGAGGGGCTCTTCCTACAGGACCTGCAGCAGACCTTACTGTTGGTCATTATATTCACTGCCTCTCCCTGAAAGAGGATTCTAGTTCTGCTCCTCCCTGATGTCAGACTTGGCCATGCTATTTGCCCTGGCCAATGACATGAGCAATAGTGGCAGCCATCATTTCCAGGCAGAAGACATAAGAGCCAGTTCAAAGTATACCATGTACTCCTTCCCCACTGCCACAGGCTGGCAATATTCCAGAGCCTACCAGCACACTACCAGCCTGGTTCTGGCAAAAAGGGGACCTGGGTCAGGGCTACAAGCACCCTGTCCTGCCTCAGGCAGGTGCAAGAAAATACAGGCAGTCCCTGAGCTACAAATATCCAACTGACATACAATTTGCACTTACAAAAGGAGGCTATTGCAGGCAATAGGTAAGTGTACGGGCTCGGCGCCTGTGGCTCAAGCGACTAAGGCGCCAGCCACATACACCTAAGGTGGCGGGTTCGAATCCCCAGCCCGGGCCCGCCAAACAACAATTATGGCTGCAACCAAAAAATGGCCAG
>NW_003852455.1:3137784-3154034 GCF_000181295.1 Otolemur garnettii | reverse complement strand
TATTTTTGGCATTATGAGCTCTTGAGATGTGGGAGTTGCTTATTACTGCAGCACAGCCAAGCTTAACTTACTGATGCATCATCCTCCTTTGGGAAAAAAGAGAGGCATGTGGTCAGAATGCCCTCGCTAGTCCACAGAATTGCTGATTACAGCATCAGCCAACATCAGCAAGGGCCACTGTACCCTCCTCACTTTTTCCACCCTCCACTGTCCCTGATGCTCTTATCAGTCCTCTCCCTCTCCAGTATGACCAAGGACCCTGGAGCTCAGCTAAGAGACATCAGTCCATCAGTCATGCCACCTGGGGTGGGTTGAATGGTGACCGCCAGAAAGAGAAGTCCATATCTTAACTCCCAGAAGCTGTGAATGGGACCTTATCTGGGAAAGGATTTGTGTGGATGTAATTAAGTTAAAGTTCTCTAGATGTGATCATTCTGGATTACCAAGGTGCACCATAAATCCATTAAGTGTCCTTAAGAGATGAAGAGAAGAGGGCAGGGAAAAGATTGAAGCAATGCAACCACAAACCAAAGAACTCCTGGTGCACCACTTGCAACTCAAAGACTCAAGAGAGGATTCTTCTCTAGAGCCTTTCCAGAGAGCCTGTGACCCTGCTGACACCTTGACCTTGGACTTCTGGCCTCAGAACTCTGAAAGAGTGTGTTTCTATTGTTTTAAGCCACATAGTTTGTGGTAATTTGTCACAGCAGCCGTAGAAAACTAATACTTCTTCACCTTAGCAAAATCTTTTCTTCATTTGTTCTTCTCTTTGATAGAATTCTTAAAGTCAGAAGGTACAAACCAGTGTACTAATGGACTGGGAAGCAAGCCTGCCTTTCTCTCTATCAGGTCCCCAGGGCAGGGCCTCAATTATGTTGAAAGGGAGGGAGAATGCCAGCTCACAGAACATGACTGGTCTGCTTCCTCTCCGGAGGAGACCCCGCAGTGAGAGAGGCTGAATCCTTGATTATGGACTACACAGAAAGTGATGCTCTAAATAAATAGAAAAGCTCCTGGAATCAAAGCTCAGGGGGACGATGCATAGAATTGCAGAGGCTTAAAGGTGGAGAGAGACCTGGCAGTCCAATTTCTTCAGACAGAGTTTTTAAAAGTATAAGAGAATTTTAAGGAATTTTGTTATATGCGTTTGCTTTTTTGTTTTATTGAGGACTCTAAGGCCTAGAAAGGGCCTAAAACTAGGGGCTCACTCCAGCTTTGCCATCCAGCACAGGAAGGCTCTTACTTCTCCACAAAACTCTGATGTTCTGCTCCTGTGGTACTGGCCCAGGGATGGGGACTTACTGCATAACAGGACTGGCCAGCTTGGATCATTCTTATCGCCTTGGCTGTCCTGGTTTGAGGCTCCCATTCCATGCCATTTTTAACTTCTTAAAATATACGCTTATCTTTCATCAAATGCAATTTTTATTTTAAAAAGTTTTCCTGAGTCTTTTATAATTTTTGCTTCTGAAAGTAATCGTCTACAAATAACTTGTTTAATGTCAGATTATCTACCATGTTTTCAGCAAATCATCTTACACACTCCAAGAAATTAAACCATAGATTGCTTTCAAATGCAATGAAATTTTTATGAATGCCCCATTTCACAATTAATAAGAATGGCACCATGCTTTCTTTTGCACAGATTTGATTAGCACTTTATAAATTTCAAGTTTGCCCTTTAAAGTTTGGATTAGGAAGTATATGGAGAAGCCTTCGTGAGAGGGATGGTCAGCAGGTGTAGTGGGAAGACAGGGGCTGCATGAAACAGCCCCCAACCTTGTGGTTCCAGAGCTGAGTGTGGCTGGGGAAGTGCCCAGGGTCAATTGCTGAGCCAGGCACTTCCTCCATATTCACAATCTCCATTAAGACTTGAAAATCATTCAAGCAGGGGGCAGGGGAAAGAAGGGAGGGAGAGAGGGGAGGAAGGAATGGGATCAGCTTGCTCCCACTAATGGCCACAATGTAAAAGTATATGGCAGATCTCCTGGGGGCAGGACACAACTACAACAGGGACCTTAAGTAACAAACGAAAACATTGTAACCTAATCATTTGTACCCTCATATTAATCTGAAATAAAAAACAGACTTGAAAACCAAGCTGGGAGGGCGGCACCTGTGGCTCAGTGAGTAAGGCGCCAGTCCCATATACCAAGGGTGCTGGGTTCAAACTCGGCCCCAGCCAAACTGCAACAACAAAAAATAGCTGGATGTTGTGGTGGACACCTGTAGTCCCAGCTACTTGGGAGGCTGAGGCAAGAGAATCTCCTCAGCCCAGGAGGTTGCTGTGAGCTGTAATGCCATGGCACTCTACCAAGAGCAATAAAGTGAGGCTCTGTCTCAAAAAGAAAAAAAAAAAAAAAACAAGCTAGGACCAGTTCACGAATGACTTTCCAAGACATATGCACCCTGGTTAGCTTTGGGGGACATTCCCGGGTCTGGATTCTTGCCTCTAAACAATGCTCTGATACGGCCAGAAGTCCTCTGCCTCACCACACCCAGTTCCACCTGTTTATATGGCACAGAGCCAGCTGAGATAGGGCCTTGCTAGGCATGGAAGATAAGGTAGGCATCATCCCAGGGCCAGAGGGCCGGCATTTGGCCCCTCAAGAAGTGACTTGGGTGCATTGATCTCTGTCCACCCAGGCCAGGGCACCCCTGTGGAAGGATTCCAGTCTGCATTGCATCAAATACCTGTGATAGCAAAGACCCATTCAAGGATGTATTTATTTGATTGAATAAACAATTCTTATGGGCTACAAACAAGACAAGTAGAAAAGTTTCAAAGGTTGTCTTCCCAGCACCTTAGGTCATCATGCAATAACAGTGCACAGATAATCCTGGCAAGTCTCTAGGAATGGAAGTTAGCTATATCGTAATCTCCCTCTTTAGGATGAAGTTCGCTGCAGTCACTCCAGATGATGGTAGGAACTGATTATTGCCATTTTAAGCCTTAGAGCAGAAGGATACCCAGTTAGGAAAAGAAGAAAAGAAAAAGCCAAGAAGACAACAACCCTCTTGCTGTTGAGGCTGGCAGAGTCATCTCACTCCAAAGACTCACAGCCTCTCAGAGAATTGTGGGGACGTGTCATATCACAAAGACATGGAAAATGGCTTGAAAGGGCCCCCACTGGTCAAATCTGGGACAATCTACTTATCAAACTAGATAATGATAAAAAATGGAATGTAAGCATTGAGTAAATTAGGAATGAATAACTCCACATTGATACAGATAAATAAATGAAGAGGGAAGCTAGCTTTCATGTGGTAAAAAGTTAACTCAGAAATGAAGAAATGATGGAATTAGAAAAATCACCATTTAGCCCCTATCACATCATCATTCATTCAGCCAAGAAATATCAGTAGATGTTAAAATGTATGGGTAAATGTTTAATAAGAAATGGGAAATATGCGCAGCTTCAGAGTACTTCCACCCCAAATTCCTATTAATTATAAAGGGAAAAAGAGTAATTTTACAAGGAAAAGTCCTGGCAAACACCACCTTGACTGACTGATCAAAGTGAATATCTCCAATAATGGGTCAAGTTGAAATCGTGTACCACCTAATCAGATGGAATGAGAACACGGCATCACTTCCGTGGTACTCGGGTCAAAAGTTCACAAACCAAAGCTAATCTGGAGGAAACAGTCATCCAAATTGAGGGACATTCTATAAAACAATCAGCAT
Organism: Otolemur garnettii; assembly: GCF_000181295.1. NCBI lineage: Eukaryota > Metazoa > Chordata > Mammalia > Primates > Galagidae > Otolemur > Otolemur garnettii. The sequence goes on along the minus strand of NW_003852455.1, from coordinate 3,150,346 downwards.
GTAATGTTCAAAAATGTCAAAGTTATGAAAGCCAAGAAAAGATTGAGGAACTCTTCTGAGTGAAGGGTACTAAAGAGACATGACAACTAAGTGCAACAGGTGACCTTGAGTTGGATCCTTTTGCTCTAACAAACATTATTTGATTGACTGACAAGATGTGAATGGCACCTGAGGATTAGATGGTAGTGATGTTTCAGTGTTACTGTCCTTATTTAGGTCATTATGTTATAATTATGTAGGACAACGTCCTTGTTTGTAGAGATTATACACTAAAAAGTATTCAAGTTCCAGAAAAAAAATTGTAATACTTATGCAACTTTATGTAAGTATGCAATTGTTTCAAAATGAAGACAGTCCCTAGGTTACAAACAAGATAGGTTCTGTAGGTTCGTTCTTAAGTTGACTTTGCAGTTTTTTTTTTCCTTGGGCCAGGGCTGGGTTTGAACCCACCACGTCCAGCACGTGGGGCTGGCACCCTACTCCTTTGAGCCACAAGCGCCGCCCAAGTTGACTTTGTATGTAAGTTGGAACAGGTACATTTACCTATTACCTGTAATAACCTCCATTTGGAAGTGCCAGTTACAGGTAAGTTGGGTGTTTATAACTCCAGGACTGCCCATAAACATCTTAAAGAAAACACTCAGACACAAGTCAAAGTGTGAATATTAAAGGTATTTTGACCAGGTATGGTAGCTAATGCCTATAGTCATGGAACTTTTGGGGGGCCATGGTGGGAGAATGACTTGAGACCAGAAGTTTGAGACCAGCCCGGGAAACTAGGAAGACCCCAGCCCTGCCAAAAAAAATAAGTTTTTTAATTAGCCAGATGTGAAGGTCAGCACTTACAGTCCTAACTCTCAGGAGGCTAAGGCATGTGGTTCACTTGAACCCGGGAATTCAAAACTGCAGGGAGCTATGATCACTATGCTGTCCTCCAACCTGGGCAAGAGAGTGAGACCTTGTATCTTTAAAAAATAATAATAGTGGGCGGTGCCTGTGATTCAGTGAGTAGGGCGCTGGCCCCATATACTGAGGGTGGTGGGTTCAAACCTGGCCCCGGGCATCTGCAACAAAAAAATAGCTGAACTTTGTGGCGGGTGCTGGTGGTCTCAGCTACTCGGGAGGCTGAGGCAAGAGTATTACCTAAGCCCAAGAGCTGGAGGTTGCTGTGAGCTGTGACGCCACAACACTCTACCTAGGGTGATAAAGTGAGATAATAATGATAATAATAATAGTTATTATTATTATAACAAACATATTTTTGTCCTTTCTTCCAGGAAATACTCTGCCTCTCTCAAGGACAGAGTAGTAACCTCTCAGCTGAGGCAGGTCAGTGCCTTGTTAGAAGGTACTGTTTACATGGAACATCTATGCCTGGGTCTTATGACTCTTCTATGGGTCTTTACAGTGATGATAGCAGATTGTCATTCATAGTCATCCTGTAGTTAACAGCGTCGGTTTCATTTTACCTTTAAATCTGACCCATTCAAGGAAAACATGGTCTGAAAAACACTTTAGGGTAGGGTGGGGAAAGTTTTTGTGCTAGAAGTCTGCTTTGTCTCTGCACCTATAGCTCAAGTGGCTAAGGCGCGGGCCACACACACCAAAGCTGGCGGGTTCGATTCCAGCCTGGGCCTGCCAAACAACGATTACAGCTACAACCAAAAAATGGCCGGGCACTGTAGCGGGTGCCTGTAGTCCTAGCTAGTTGGTAGGCTGAGGCAAGAGAATCGCTTGAGCCCAGGAGTTGGAGGTTGCTGTGAGCTGTGATGCCACAGCACTCTACCCAGGGCAACAGCTTAAGGCTCTGTCTCAAATAAATAAATAAATAAATAAAGTCCACATTAATTTAGCTGCAATCAAATTAGGCCTCATTTAAGAAACTTTAATTAGATATACTTAAAAATGTACATTATTTTGTAAGAAAATCTAACTACTTTATACTCAATTCCAAAAGTTAAAACCATTTGTTAATTTTAAAGTTAACTAACCTTTTAATGACTTTGTTATGTCTGCTTTTTATTGGATTCAGGTTCTGAAAAAAAATTTTTTTCTTTTTTTTTGAGATAGAACCTCAAGTTTCCACCTTGGGTAGAGTGCTGTGGCATCGTAGCTCACAGCAACCTCCAACTCCTGGGCTTAAATGATTCTCTTGCCTCAGCCTCCCAAGTAGCTGGGACTATAGGCACCCACCACAACACCTGGCTACTTTTTGGTTGTAGTTGTCATTGTCATTTGGCAGGCCTAGGCTGGATTTGAATCTGCCAGCTCTGGCGAATGTGGCTGGCACCTTAGCCACTTGAGCTACAGGTGCCAAGCCAATTTTTTTTCTTATTTCTGCAACTTTTATATAAGTATGTAATTATTTCAAACTAAACAACTTAAAGAAAACACCCAGACACAAGCCAAAGTGTGAATATTAAACATATTTTGCCCAGGTGTGGTGGCCAACCATTTGAGTATTTATTTGGTTGCAGCACAGAGGTCCCTGGTTTCAGTTGATCACCTATACGGGTCTCAGTCATTTGTGACCTTAAAGGAGTTTTGATTTAAACAATAAGTCATTGAAAAGCAAGAAAGAGCTCTGCAGACGCTGTCGCTTCTTATAATCGTCTTGTATCAGCCCTGGTCAACCCCAGAGTGCTCTTCGATATTGCCGCTGACGGTGAGCCCTTGGGCTGCGTCTCCTTCGAGCTATTTGCAGACAAAGTTCCAAAGACAGCAGAAAATTTTCGTGGTCTGAGCACTGGAGAGAAAGGATTTGGTTATAAGGGTTCCTGCTTTCACAGAATTATTCCAGGGTTTATGTGCCAGGGTGGTGACTTCACAGGCCATAATGGCACTGGTAGCAAGTTTTTCTATGGGGAGAAATTTGAAGATGAAAACTTTGTCCTGAAGCATACAGGTCCTGGCAGCTTGTCCATGGCAAATGCTGGACCCAATACGAACGGTTCCCAGTTTTTTATCTGTACTACCCAGACTGAGTGGTTGGATGGCAAGTGGTCTTTGGCAAGGTGAAAGAAGGCATGAATGTTGTGGAAGCCATGGAGCGCTTTGGGTCCAAGAATGGCAAGACCAGCAAGAAGATCCCCATTACTGACTGTGGGCAGCTGTAATAATAATGTTTCAACCACCAAACCATTCCTTCTGTAGCTCAGGAGAGCACACTTGTACCCCATTTGCTCGCAATATCCTGTAATCTCTGTGCTCTCACTGCAGTTCTTTGGGTTGTATATTTTCCTTATTCCTCTCCATGTCTAGCTGGATTGCTGAGTTAAGTTTATGATTATGAAATAAAAACTAAATAATTTTTTAAAAAAAGAAAGAAAAGCAAGAAAGTATTTTTCTGGCATGTTGCCAAAGATGTGAGTATTCTACTATATTTCTCCTCCCACCTTTTTTTTGAGAGAGAGTCTTACTCTGTCACCCTCAATAGAGTGCTGTGACATCACAGCTCACAGCAACCTCCAGCTCTTGGGCTTAAGCGACTCTCCTGCCTCAGCCTCCCAAGTAGCTGGGACTACAGGAGCCTGCCACAATGCCTGGCTATTTTTTGTTGCAGTTGCCACTGCTGTTTTAGCTGGCTGGGGCCAGGTTGGAACCTGCCACCCTCAGTATATGGGGCCGGTGCTCTACCCACTGAGCCACAGGTGGCCCCTGTATTTTTTCATATTTCAATTGGATCTTTGTTAGCCTCAAACAATGACTTGAAAATGTCATCTACTGAGAGCTTAATCAATTCCATCTGTAGTTCTTTAGGTGCCTTACTGGTATCAACTAGGTGAGGCTAAAATGCTAATTTCAGATGTCGTGATTCTCAAAGTCAGTGAACTTCTCATTGTATTTTCTAATTAATAGGCCTATAACAGCTGCATATTCTTCCAGTGATTCCCATATATCATCCTGTATCAGTGACCTTTGCCAGCCGGGGAAAATGTTCATCTGAAATCTTCTTTTGAAGAAGTGTTTTGAAAAAAGACAGGTTATTTCCAAAATGCTTGGATTTTTGCCACATATCATAAATAGACTTAGTTTTTACCTTGCAAGGAAATATTCGAATTGTTTTCATTTGACATGATATCACATAGAAATGCTACATTTCTAAGGAAATCTTTCAATAATTCACATTGCTATTCTATTCTTCATAAAATTTAACTATTTGTTCTCAGAGAGATACAAATTTTGGCCAACACCTGCAATAGCCAATGCTCTTTAGAACAATAAGGCAAATCCACACTGAATACCTCATCATTCCACTTTACCATGTTACAAAACTGATGGTGCCATGTTGTATTTGCATGAATATAGTTAGCAATACCTGTAACTTGTTGCAAAGCATCACTTAAAATAGTAGCTTTTGCACAGAGGTCTTGCTAATGCAAGATACAATGAAAAAAATGAAAGCATCTGGATCTGTTAATGCTTTTTTTAAAAAATCTGTCCAATGCCTTTCATGTTTTCCTGTCATGGAAGGGGCACCTTCTCAACATACATTCTCTAAATTTACCAAATTCAGTCCAAATTCCCAACATTTATCTTGAAACTTGTTTTTTTTTTTTTTTTTGAGACGGAGCCTCAAGCTATCCCCCTGGGTAGAGTGCCGTGGCATCACACTCACAGCAACCTCCAACTCCTGGGCTCAAGCGAGTCTCCTGCCTCAGCCTCCCAAGTAGCTGGGACCACAGGCGCCCACCACAACGCCTGGACATTTTTTTGGTTGCAGGCATCATTGTTGTTTGGCGGGCCCGGGCTGGGGATTCGAACCCACCACCTTAGGTGTATGTGGCTGGCGCCTTAGCTGCTTGAGCCACAGGTGCCGAGCCTATCTTGAAACTTGTTAAAGATATTTATTCTCCGCGTTCTGTTCACAAGAGTTCCCAAAGCCAGTAACTCTTCATAGCAAAGAAAATCTTCTGTTGTAACCCGAATGAAGTAAAAAAACCTGCAGCAAGTTAGTAGCATCAGTTGATTCGTGCAAAGTGATTGGATAATATATATTTTCCTTTTAAAGTATGGTATGAAGTTGTTAAGTTGAAGGCTAATTCATGCTGCTGATCAGTTGTAGGTCTCCTTGAAAGAGGCAGTTATTTGTACTTTGAAATGTTATTGGGGTCTAAGCATCCTACAACTTCAACAAGGCATTCTTTCTCAATTCCTATATCACTGAATAGCTTCCATTTTTTCCGGAGTATATAAGCTTTATAAGTTGCTTCAGTAGGATTATTTCCAGGTCTTGTTACTGCTTGAAAATTTGTCCTTGTTTTTGCTTTTCATGTCTTCATTTCTGCAATACAACCTTTCGTGCCTCTCCCTCTAATTTAAAGTATTTGGGGTCCTTATGAATGTTATAAACTGATGAGCGTTGAATTTCTTTAATGTTGATATTGCAGTGTTGCAAAGCAAGCAAATCATCTTACCTTCAGCAGAAACAAGATAATATTGCAATTTCTAATCTTCATTAAAAAAATCTGTGTTCTTCCTTCAGTGTTCTCTTGGTCTTCTTTGACGTTATGAGCTGTTAGACAGAATTAAAAAATACTGTCGAGCTGTGCAACTATTCACAAATTCCACTCGAAACAGAAACACAATGCACTGTTGTCAAAAGCTGATAGACTGGTGTACTCGACCCCCATAAACTCTCACCAACCAGCCTGGAGTGATAGCAGCACCATTTAGGCAGGAAAGTTAGAACTAAATCACAAGTGTAGCATTCGTCAAGTCAGCCCTTATGGCTTGCTAACGTTCTAATTGTGATGGTCAATCTGGGAGGATTATTTTGTTGAAACTTATTTCTTTGGTATATTAAATACATTAATTTTTAAAATAAAAATAGAAACACAAACGTATTAACTTATTAATACAGGATTTATTACATTTATTAATACAGGATTTATTTAATTTATGAATTCAGAATGTATTCTACAAAATTTGGGGTCAGTCAAAAGGCCCCACTTAAGGACTTAGAAGGCCACAAGTTTCCCACCCCTGCTTTAGGGTATTGAAATGTCTCCTACTCATGAGAATACTTCAATAAATTTGGGGATATTTTAAATCTAATTATGTCATGAGAATGCTGGTTTTCTTAAAGAGAGAACACCAGAAATGAACGTGCCATCATCCGGTGGGAAAAATGAACAAAACCAACGCGAACGCACCACACAGAACCATATACGTTCCTGCGTTGTGTCAGTCTTTTCTCTCTGCTTCCTTCCTGCTAAATGGTGTCTTTTCGATGAAATATTGTACAGCATATGTCTCTTCTTGTCCACCAACCCCTGGCTTTGCCCCCTTCCTCCTTTCCTTCCTCATTGTTTTAATACACTCAGCCTTGCCTGGGTCACTCAGAAAGTCTCGTTTTCTTGCAAACTTTCAGAAATCCACAACTCCTAGTGACCCCATAGTTTAACTTCCTAAAACCTGGGGATGGCAGAGAAGAAAGAAAATGAAGGCTGTGAACGAGAGGACAAATGCGGTTAGCACGTAAGGTGAAATAAATTCTGCCAAGGTCCCGTTCTCTCTGCGCTCTGTCTAACCTGGATGGCTCTCTGTTTCAACCCCTCTCTCTTAAAGAAATGCCACACCTCAGGGATAAGGGGAGCATTCCCACAGCGTGCCACAGGGAGCTGCAGCGACCCTCCGTTCTCTCCAAGTAGAAAGAGCTGTCTCCAACTCATAATCTCACTATGAAAATTATCAGGTGGAGCTTAGAAATAATGTTACAAATTACAGTTTGATTCCTGAATTAGCCACAAAATCTTCCCATAATTAGCGTATAATGTAACCAATACACACACACACACACACGCACACGCACACGCACACAACACACATACACACAATAAAAGCAATGTTGGGGAAATGTACAGGGCACGTGCTGTGGCAGGCATCGGAAAGGTTTTGTGGGCTAGCCTGGGAGATTCACCAACATTTTTACATTGTTTCACTAAGGAGAAAGCAAACTGCCTGTAGTCCCAGCCACTTGGGAGGCTGAGGCAGGAGAATCGCCTAAGCCCAGGAGTTGGAGGTTGCTGTGAGCTGTGACTCTACAGCACTCTACCAAGGGCAATAAAGTGAAACTCTGTCTCTAAAAAAAAAAAAGAAATGAAAACGCAAACTGCATTCATTTTGGCACTCAGACCTCTGGACACGTTCCTTGCCCTCCCGTGAGCTCCTCTGCCGTCACGTCCCTGCCTCCCCATGCAGCCTCCTCCCCGATAGGGATGGAGTACCCCGTCAGCTTCTCCGGTGGGAGCTACCTAGTGAAAAGGAAGCCTCATTCCACAGAGGCCTTCACTCTGTCACCTCCACAAGGGCTCACACACACCCCCAGAATGGCAAAGCTGGCATTTGCGGGTAACAGCTGCAAGTCAGGTGTTCATAGTTCAGAGACTACGTTACCCTAAGTGTTGCCTGTTGATGACGGGCTCCTTCACTGGAAATTCCGAAGTGAGCAAGAACATGGTGAGAGGTTCACGCTGGGCCAAGCTCTCCTTAACTCCCACAGGCATAGACCTCCAAGCCCAGCCTCGGTTTTATTATACCATACTTTGATTATTGGATTACCGGATTATTGGATTTTATTCTCTCTCTCTCATAATCTGTTTTGCTGAATACAGGAAATAAGACATTTGGGCAGAAAAAAAGGCCTGAAAGGAAATTTAGGAAAGCAAATATCGTTTGTCATTTTATCTCTAAATATGTATTTCATTTAGGATGGGCTCCTAGTGATACTTGGTGCAATCCTGTTGTTTAAAGCACATTTAGAATATTCTAGTTACCATGGTAATAAGAACGGGAACAAGAAGAGAGGAAGGGGTCCTGAATAGCCATAAATTTATTAAACATGACATGATTTAACTTTTAAAAAGTGGTAAGACTGTTGCCAAGATGGTATCATTCACAGTAAAAAGGTCCTTGAAATTCTTACTCTGTGGCAAAAAAAATGAGGGTAAATCAATCTGGGATTCCCCCTTACATGTTTTTCTTTAAGAATTGTTGTCCCTGGTCACCAGGTTCTCTCCAGCCCTATCAAGAAGTAGGCTAGTGGGGCCGCCTGTGGCTCAGTGAGTGGGGTGCCGGCCCCACATATGGAGGATGGTGGGTTCAGGCCCGGCCCTGGCCAAACTGCAACAAAAAAATGGCCAGGCGTTATAGCGGGCACCTGTGGTCCCAGCTGCTTGGGGTGCTGAGGCAGGAGAATTGCCTAGGCCCAGGAGTTGGAGGTTGCTGTGAGCTATGATGCCACGGCACTCTGCCGAGGACGATAGAATAAAACTCTGTCTCTAAAAAAAAAAAGAAGTCGGCTAGTGTATTTGCTTGCCAGGGTTGCTATAATAATCACAGAGCAGCCTTCCCTTTAAAGAGCTCCCAGGTAACACAGGGAGGTACCAGTAACATAGGTACATAAAGAACCCAGCTGCCTTCACCTTCAGGTTCTAGGTCATGGTTCCATTGCGTTTGGGGTATGTCAGGTGTCTCCTTCCTCTAGTTGCTCCTCCAGCAAATCCCCACAACCCTCTCATCCGAGCAAGTTTCTGTGCCTCTATTTCCTCATCCAGAGAACAGAGAAAATAACAGAACCCATTCTGGGTTCTTACGAGAATTCAATGAGTTAATGTTTCTAAAGCAACTAAAATAATTTTTGGCACTGACTAAACACAGACAGTATTTAACTGTTGCATAAAATACCAGATTACTAAATAGCCTCCTCCCTTCGTTCTTCTCCTCTAATATCTAAACACTGAAGGCTGCTCACCACCTGCCAGGCGCCACACTGCCTGTACTAGTAGTTCTCAAATATTCGTTTGCACAAAAATTCCGAATTTTTGCTTGAAAAAAATGCAAATTTATGAGCCACTCCCTGGATTTGGGTTTAGGAGGTCTAGGGTGGAATTCAGGAATCTACATTTTTAACATGTACCCACAAGGGATTCCTCTGTAGGTGGTCTGACACCACAAATGGAAAAAAAGTGGCCTCTGATACAAAGGACACTTCTAGATGGGCAGGCAGTGATGCTGGTCATCTGGCCCTCGTCCACCACTACAGCCTCACTGCCCAGAATCTTCTTCCCTCAGGCCAGAAATTCAAAAAGCCACAGTAAAGTCCAGTTGTATTTCTCCACATGCCTGCTGTGTTCTGTGTGATTAGGTGGTTTTGCTTAAGGGAATTCCCTGATTCAAAAATAAAGCTGCTTTTCACAGTTTTCCATTCTCTGAGCTATTCTCGTGGTATTTCCATGCTTAGCTGTCTCTGCCAATGATCAATCAACCTGAGAGCCTGCAGAGAGTGAATTTTCTATCATCAAGAAAGGAGCCTGTCCCCTCTCATTATTGTGTGTGGTTCTGTTGGGGCTGACGCAGTTCTTTGACATCTCCTAACCCAGGAGCTGTGGTAGGACCCAAGCTTTGCCAGAAGGGACAGGCAGTCCACCAGGACCTGCTGTCTGGAGCTGGGAGTTATCCACGACACACCTTCTCCTCCATCCTCTGAAAGGCTTCTGCTATTGCACTTGGCTGGAAGCAGATTTTATTGCCTGCAACCAAGCACTGTAATAGGGCACATGCCTAGTCTCAAAGGCAGAGAGGGGTAGAAGGGAATTCCTGAGAGTGTCTGATAAAATGTCACAGGTGTGCCCCACACATACACACGTAGCTGCATTTGTTGCAGAAGTGCTGCAAAAAATAGTTATGTTTTTCAATGTTCTTTGTATTTGGGTCTTTAATATAAATTTATTTTGGAAATCAGTACAGTGCTAGACAAAAGCTATCTCACCTGAACAGTTGCCATTATTCCTTTCTACTAGGCAAATGGCTTGATATGACTTGCTGTATTTTCCCTCTATCCATCTGTGCCTTTAGTTCAGAGTTGAAATCGCTACTCAATCTTAGTAGCATTAGTTTACCACTTGAGGATTATTTTCATTCTCCCTTTTCCCAGTGTTTTTTATTTTCATTTCAATTATTTGTTATAAAACTCTTTTTTTTTTAGAGACGGAGTCTCAGTTTTTCACCCTCAGTAGAGTTCTATAGCATCACAGCTCACAGCAACCTCCAGCTCTTGAGCTTAGGTGATTCTCATGCCTCAGCCTCCTTAGTAGCTGGGACTACAGGTGCCCGCTACAACGCCTGGCTATTTTTTTATGTTGTTGTTGTTGTTTTTGTTGCAGTTTGGACGGGGCCAGGTTTGAATCCACCACCCTCGGTATGTAGGGCCGGAGCCCTACTCACTGAGCCACAGGCGCCACCCTGTTATAAAACTCTTAACATCTCTTGTGGAAATAGGTAAGATGGAAATTACAGACATGGAAAGAGACAGATCAAGTGATCTCCATAAATCTTAGTGAGACCCATAAGTTATCTAGATTTAGCTTCCAGAAACATTTAACTTACTCCACGAACATAGCTTAATTGGAATTGAGCACACAGATTACCAAATAGAACACATCCCACCCTGTCTTCCTGGACATTGTTAACATTTTCACATTATCCCCAAACTCTGACATCATCACCTTCAAAGACTTGCCTTAGACTCCTGAAATACGGCCTGCCAAGTGTACACAGCAGCATTCATGACCTAAACCAGACTAATTCCTAAGCCAGCAGTCAGAGATCCCAGGGGCAAGAGGCCAGGCCACACCCTCTCCTCCCAGCAGAACGGTGTGAAAAGTGCAGGTCACACTGGTCACACTTGTTTTGCTTTCATATTGTGGAAATGAATCAGTATGTTCACCTGAAAGAGCTGGCCCATCAAGAAAGTATTTCACTAGGTGACCATTTGGCCAGAGAAAAGCCATCTTTGTTTTCCAGCCCCTTCCCTATCCCCAGGGCCCTGAAAATAACCGGACACCAACTTCTCTCAAATCTGAGGAGCTATTGTATAAACTTGAATAAGTCAGTTACTCTTTCTTTGCCTCGGGGAGGAAGAAAAAAAAACAAAACAAAGTACAGACGGGAGTCCTAGCATAAACCAGACCATGCGACTGAAAAGATTCATATTTTCCATGGTCAGATGAAAGACGGTATGTACATGCAAAATGGCTCGCTGTACATTATTAAATTTCTACTGCACTTGAATTAGTTATAGAGTGACATTTTTCCTCTGTGTAATTCTCATAACTCCACCTGTCTAACATTTCCTTCCTCTCCAGAACAGGTCCCACTTTGTGGGCGAGAGGCCACCCTGCAGAATTTCGAGCACACATTCCTGGGAAGGCTGTCGCCGTGGCACATGCAGGAAATTTCAAACACTCACAGATATCAAGAGGTTAATCACCCCCAGGACTTGGTCACTCAAGAACTAAGAATGGAGGAAGAACAGAGAATGTTCTTCATGAAAAAGAAAAAGAATTCCAAATCCTTTCACCTCCTTCCAGCCTCCAGGGACAAAAACTCATTGAATAACCAAATAGACAAGTCCCTTCTGATCTGAGTGGGCACTCAGAGAGAAATCACAAAGATTAAAAGCTCAGCATACATTGTCCGGAAGAAACGCGGAGAGCAGAGAGTGTACTGGCAAGGGGAACCAGGATGCCAAGAATGGAGGATTATAAAAAAGAAAAGGGAGAGAAAGAAAAGAAAAAGGTGATGACCTCTAACAAACAGAACCTTGACTGCACGGAGGCTAAGGGCAGGCAGAACGTTTGGGAGGTGCACAGGCCCCGTCCCCACCTTCGCTTTTCCCCTTGGGCCATCGCCAGCAGTTCAAGCAGCATACTTTAGAGATTCTGCCGGCTCTGGGACCCACCCTCCTGTGAGATACTAGCTCAAAAACAGGTTTCACTGCAATGCAAATCCTTCTTCTATCTTGGATGGATCCAAGGGGCCTTATTACCAGCCAGAAACTCCTGAGGATCTTCTTATAATGTGGTGAGAGGCGAAGGGACCTACCTCTAACCTGGTGTTCTTGCATTGTATTACCATAAAAGGGTGGTATCTGTGCCCTCCTGAAGCAGTCACTGAGGCTCTGCCATTTGAACCCAGTGGTTTCCATTTTCCCCTAACTATCCCCAATGTACCCAGAGGGAAATGAAATCACACCTCTAGACACCTCCCAGCAAGGGCCCTGAGTATTCTCTACACTCACCTCAACCTCCTTCCCACCTACCCCCAAGCCCAAACTTTCCCTTATGCCTAAGGTTAACCTTAAAAATACATGCAGAGGCTCGGCGCCTATAGTTCAGTGAGTAGGGTGCCAGCCATATACACCAAGGCTGGCAGGTTTGAGCCCTGCCCAAGCCTGCTAAACAACAATGACAACTACAACCAAAAAATATCCAGGCATTGTGGTGGGCGCTTGTAGTCCCCGGTAGTTGGGAGGCTGAGGCAAGAAAATCACTTAAGCCCCAGAATTTGAGGTTGCTGTGAGCTGTGATGGCATAGCACTCTATGGAGGGTGACAAAGTGAGACTCTGTCTCAATTAAGAAAAAAATATATAGAATTGGCACTCTACAACTTCATAATGTACCTTTGTTTTACTATTAAAAAAATTCCAGGCTTGGCGCCTGTGGCTCAAGTGGCTACGGCGCCAGCCACATACACCTAAGGTGGCGGGTTCGAATCCCC
>NW_003852455.1:3121900-3137588 GCF_000181295.1 Otolemur garnettii | reverse complement strand
AAAAAAAAAAAAAAAAAAATTCCAGATTACTTGCCACCAAGTAAACTTAATATCCCATGAAGACATACCAAGTTCATCCTGTGGTTTAATGTTCTTCTCTGGGTCACCACCCCAAAGGGAGACCACATACCCCAGATTGAGGATCAGAGCCTTAAAAAATCACTTCCTTGAATAAGCAAAGATCTGGCACTCATTCTGGGCAGCTTCCCTATTTGGGGGGATTGTCATCAGTAAAGGTTTTTGACAGTTGAGCATCAATTCCCATCACTTAGTGCAAAAGATCAAGTTTTTTCAGTGGTGTCATGCCGGCTCTCTCTCTTCTCTCTGGGGAATCTGGGGACATACGACCTGCTCATCTTTAACCCCCCAAATCTTAAAATGGCCTCCAAGGCTCTGGACGAGCTGGCCCCTTCCCACCTCTCCAACCCCATCGCACACTGCTATCTTCTTCTCCATCACTGTGTTCTAGCTCTGGTTCTTTTTTTTTTTTTTTTCCAAAAAGTAATATTTCAGGTTAGTGTGAGGGTATAAACAACCAGGTTGAAATACTTGATTCTGTAAGCAGACCTTCATCCTGCATCATGCTTGCCTTGCTGCAAGTTCTCCTACTTCAGTAAAACATAAATGGCTTTGCACTTGGTCCTGGTGAGTCTGGGCCATCAGCTAGGTCTTCCTCTCAAGCACCTTCAGCCACCAGTCAGTCCTTCCTCCTGCATCCCTGCCCCCTGCCCATGCCCATCCCCATTCCCCTCCTGTGTAGCAGCCACCCCAGCTCCAAGACCTAAATCAATCAGGGCAATCCTGTCCTATTGTTCAGATCATCCAATCAGACAAAGCCCAGGACTTTTGTTTGACGGTTGGAGGAGGAACAATCTGTGCTCTCTTTCTCTCTCCACACATTGACAGGAAGGCCATTTCTTGGGGGCTCTTAGCAAATACCATGTAACAAGAATAGATGCCTATCCTGGGAGGAAGCCGACACACAGAAGGCGGAGCAGAGACAGTATAAGAAACTGGTCCTTGGTTACACCCTGAGCCACTGAATTAAAAACGTGTTAAGACCTACCCTCGGAAATACTTTTCTCCAAGAGCCAATATTTAAGGCAGTTTTATTTAGGATATACATGAATAATAGGTAAGTGCCCTGACCTTACGGCCTTACAGCCGGTCAGGGAGAGAGAAAAGTACCTAATATAATGAATACCAAACTGGAGGAACCATCAGGTCCTGCAGGTGTAGAGCTGGGCCACCAAATCCAAGCCTGGAACCCACACATAGAAGCACTGACCAAGCTCTGCTGGGTGGATGAGCATTAGGCTGGCAGTGTGAGGGGGAGAGGAAAGAGGACAGAGAAAGAGCAGAGTTCAGAGTGAACAACACGCACAGAGGCTCGGGGTGAGACAGGCAGGGGGCATTCGTGCAACTAAAAATAGTCCCAAGATTTGGTCCTGTCTAAAAAGCAGCTCCTGAGAGCCTGGTCACCCTGGACGTGCCAATCTCCATTCCTTTTAAGGGAACTGCAGCCTGGTGGTCAGACCCTGGTGCCATCTCCAGTCAAAGGTGTGACTGCATGAGTAGTCCAAGTCCAGCAGTTAGTTACTGACCCGTGAGGAGCCGCCCACACATCTCTACACCCCACTCCATGTCCCAGTTCTATCCTGAGTCCTCCTGCATTCCACCTGTTCCCAATCCAATCCTCCTTACCTGTCAGGATTTCAGACCAAGATGTCAGGTGAGAGAACTCTGGAGTACCCAGCGATAGTCTGTCCTCATCACCTATGGCTCACGTATTTGTAAATTCACCTATTTGTTAAGGTCCTCAAAGCACACGTTCCTAGCTAAGAGCAAACACTCTCTTCTGGTTTCAGCTATCTTACTGTAAACAAATATCCTTTTATAATCTACTTAGTGACACACTGTTTATAATTTCATGCTTTTCCTGGTGACTTTGCTATTTAAAATGGTTCCCAAACATAGTGCTGACATGTTGTTTAGTGTTCCTAAGAGGAAGAAGGCTGTGATGCGCCTTACGGATGCTGTGGATGTGAGTTAGGTTTCATTCAGGCAGAGCCATAGTGCTGTCGGCTGTGGCTTCACTGATTGTTAATGAACCAATAGTATATTCAAATAAGGTGTCTGAATAGAAACACATGTAAAACAAGGCTATGTACTGATCATTGACAAAAATGTTGCAATTAGTGGTTCATGGGGACAGAAGTCTATGTATCCCCTCAGAACAATGTCTCGGTATGTGCTAATTCAGAGTTTGCAGTCACTTTATAGAACATAATTACCATAAATAATGAGAATAAACCGTGTAGGTTTATCGATGGCAAGGACTGGGAGCTCTTTCTGTAGCTCAAGCAAAGATGTGTTCCTATATTAGTAACTATAAGTGCACCGCTTAACAAATAGACCCCCAAATTTGTAACAGTTCAAATTGTGTGTATATGGGGGGGGTGCTTGAGACAGTCTTGCTCTGTTGTGCTCAGTGTATTGGGGTCATCATAGCTCACTGCAACCTCAAATTCCTGAGCTCAAGCAATCCTCCTGCCTTAGCCTCCCAAATCCATGGGACTACAGGTGCACACCATCATGCCCAGCTAATATTTTCTGTTTTTAGTAAAGATGGGGTTTCACTCTTAATTAGGTTGGTCTTGAACTCCTGAGCTCAAACAATATTCTTGCCTCGGGTTTCTAGAGTGAGACACAATGCCCAGCTTTATTCCTTGTTCTTATATCAGTTTTGAGCAGGTGAATGAGTCAGCCCAGTGACCTCCTCCACTCAGTTCCACAGGGGTCCAGACTGGATGGACACTCCCATTCAACACATTATCCTCATTTGGCTCAAAGGGGAAAGAATACGTGGGAGTGCACCTGAGACCTACCACAGGTGTCGTAGGTTGTATTTTTTTTTCTCTTTTTATTTTAGGTTAATATGAGAGTACATATGATTTGATTACATTATTTGTGTTTGTAAGGTGCAATCTGAGTTATAGTTAGTCCCTCACCCGGAAGGGTGCCACATACTCCTACACTGTACTCGTTAGGTGGGACGTTACCAAGGCCCCCTCACACTCCCCCTTCCTGACTGTGACTGTGTTTTCCTCTTGTAGAGACCTGTACTTGTTGCTCTACTAGTTTCAGCTTAGTACTGAGTACCTGGAATGCTCTCTTTTCAGTTCTTGTGATACTTGACTTAGAAGAATGTTCTCCGCATCCATCCAGGTAAATGCAAAAGATGCAAAGTCTCTGCTGAATAGTATTTCATGGTATACATATACCACAATTTATTAATCCATTCATATGTTGACAGACACTTGGGTTGTTTCTGCATCTTTCTGATGGTGAACTGAGCTGCTATGAAGATTTGGGTGCAAATCTCCTTATGTAAAATGGCTTTTTTTTCCCTCTGGGTGGATGCCTAGTAATGGGATTGTGGGATCAAATGGAGGTCTACTTTCAGTTCTTTGTGGATTCTCTGTATTTCTTTCCCCCAAAAGGCTGTACTGGTTTGCAATCCCAGCACCTGAGACGTTTTGATGGGCCAGGCCTGGAGGTGACGTCAGTCAGTCCTGCTCTCATTGCATTGGCTGCAGCTCAGGCTGCATGGCCACGCCTACCTGCAAGGCAGTAAGGGAGATGTCGCCGGCTGTACGGGCTGGAAGAAGAGAAGGGGACTGCCTCCGCTGCTAGTATCTCTGCCAGTTTTATGTGGAGGCAGATTCAGACCAAGATAGGTACCTAGTCTGGTTATGACTCCCCCGAGAAGATTAATAATTTGCTGCCTTTCTTCAATTCTCCTTGAAATCTTTGTCCAAGTTTATTTGTGAAGCAAAACATACCTGTTGTCGGGTAGGGAGGAAGAAGCTCCCTGCGGAAATCCTGCCCAAAAGCCTGCTCTGGTTCCTGAGCCATCACCAGAGCTGAGGAAGATTCCCTGCTCCTCTCTAGCTCTGCTTCAAAGCACAGCATTTTCCTCGTCCCGGTGTGAGTCAGACTTTGGGTGCGATGCAGCCCAAAGGCTGAGGAGGTGCCTCTGGCGCTGGGAATCTTCTGGAGGAACCGCACAGGCCCAGCAAACCCAAAGCCTCAGAGAGAGGACACCTGGCTCCAGGCAAGGAGCGCCAGGACCTCAGCGGCTCCCGAAGGCAGATGGTGTGGTCACCCGCAGCAAGGCCAGGCCAGGCCATGAGCCAGATCCGACTTTACTGTCTGGGCCCCTCCGGACGCTGTGAGGCCAACTGTGTGGAACTCGAAGTGTGCGAGGGAACCTCACCCAGGGAGCTCACCTCCCTCCCACATCCTAAGCAGGAGAAGCTTCTCTTTGTGCTGGGAACATCTGTAAGATCTGGAAGAGTCATGTGGGCGCAGGCCGCCCTGAGGCTTCCTCACCTTACTGCCCACACATCCTCTGGCTGAAGTAAAAAGTGACACGGATGGAATGTCCCACAAAAAGGAGCGATAGACTCTCCTCCCCTCTTGTATCTCTTGTGGGTCCAAAAGAAAGACTTCTGTTCTATAAACCAACAGCTTCACGGGGTCTGAAAATAATTTCTGAAAGAAAAAAGTAATAATAACAAATTTATATTGAATGTCAAGCCCTGTGGCAAACCTTTAACATATGTTGTTGTGTTGAATACTCACAATCAGCTGTGAGGCAAGTATTCTAATCCCCGGCCTACTCATGAAGAAACTCAGGCTCAAAGGAGTTAAAGAACTCAGCTAGCGAAAGGTCACGTCAGGACCTTCCATCCGACTCCAGAGCTTGTATACTTTACTGTAAAGATCTGTGGCCCTGATCGCCTTAGTCACTTGCTGGGTGAGGCCGAGGACTCCCCGCGGCCTACCTTCTTGCACCTGCAGCCCTCCTGCTCCACAGTTGGGGTCCCATAATATCATAGAGCCACCCCTGTGGTGCTGACAACCCAGAGGAGTGACCTGTCACCTCTCCACATTTGTTGGACTCTGCCCCTTCTGTCCGGTTGGTTTCTGGCCTCCCTTGGGTGTGAATCCCATCCAGTGTGCTATTAAGTCCTGGGCGCTCTGCCTCCCTCTGCTCACCAGCTGCCTAAGGCCCATCATTGAAAGGGGGCATCTCGGGGATGCTAAAGGCAGCCTCAGTGTCAGAGCTAATATACAGATGCTCTCTCCTCTGCTCACTTCACTTCAGGAGGCTCTAGGGAGCCACATCTCAGGACCTGTGGCTTCTCCACACCTCCCCACCAGAGCAAAAAAGGTCATACGCTCTCTCATTCACAGAAGCTTATCATTAGCCCAGTATAAGGTGGGGTCTGGCCTATGCTTTCACCTGTCAGGCTGCCATCAGTGGCTGCTTGGGCAACACAGACATGCAGCCTTGAACTTTTCACCTGTGCAAACAGCCTAGGTGACACAGCTGAGCCCTAGACAGGAGGAAGGACCTGAAATTTCTCTTGACCCTGCCACTACCTCCCTGCTGCTTGACCTGGGTCAATATCCTTCCCTTCTCTGAACCTCCTTTTATTGGGCAAGAAGTGAGGGGGGGGAGGGAGATACAGGGAAGGGGAGTCCTTAGGGTTCTACCAGCTTAAAATTTTCTGGGTGGAATCAACCTAAATGTGAGGATGGTTAACGGCCACAAAAATATAGTTAGAATGAACAATGTTTATTAGCACAACAGAGTGGCTATAAACAACTACAAGTTAGAGTATACTTTTTTTTTTGAGACAGAGTCTCACTATGTCACCTCCAGTAGAGTGCTGTGATGTCACAGCTCACAACAACCTCAAACTCTGGAGCTTACGTGATTCTCTTGCTTTAGCCTTCCAGTAGCTGGACTCCAGGTGCCTGCCACAACACCCAGCTATTTTTTGTTATTGTTATCATTGTTGTTTGGCAGGTCTAGGCTGGGCCACCAGCCCCGGTGCATGTGGCCAGCTCCCTAACCATTGAGCTACAGGCGCCGAGCCTAGAGTATGCTTTAAAATAACTAAAAGAGGAGAATTAGAATGTACCTGACACAAAGAAATGTGAAATGCCTGAAGTCATGGATGCCCCAATTACCCTGATTTGATTAATTCACATTGTATGCCTTTTCCAAACATCACATGCACCCTATAAAGATATACAACTATTACGTACCCATAATAATTAAAAATAAAATAAAATTGTCTGGGGAAAAAAGTCATACCATTTTAAATTGCAGGCCCTTCAGTGGGTCTCCGTGGACAACCTGACCACGAGGAGACATATATTAAGCCTTTTCCTCCTCCTTCTTCATTTATTTATTTTTTCTGGAAACAAATCTTGTGCATTCATGTGGAAAAGAACCAATGACAATAACCATGTGGGGCAGCGCCTGTGGCTCAGTGAGTAGGGCGCTGGCCCCACATACCAAGAGTGGCAGGTTGGAACCCGGCCCCTTGCCAAACTGCAAAACCAAAAAATAGCCGGGCGTTGTGGCGGGTGCCTGTAGTCCCAGCTACTCAGGAGGCTGAGGCAAGAGAATCTCCTAAGCCCAGGAGTTGGAGGTTGCTGTGAGCTGTGACGCCACAGCATTCTACCAAGGGCTATAGAGTGAGACTCTGTCTCTAAAAAAGAAAAGAAAAGAAAATCACCGTGTGAAGGTTATTGTTTAGGATGTTTCTTCTGTACAGAAGGCCTGCTTCCCAGGGCCTCGGTTTCCACATCTGTAAAACTAGCAGATTGGGTTATCTGAAACAGAGCAGACCCTAAATGGATCTAAAATCTCTTCCAACTTTATGATTCTCTAGCCACTTTACAACTGGGGGTCTGGAAATGCCCCTGTGCCTTTTCCCACTTGCACGAACAGCTGGGAGCACAGCAACCCAGGCCTCAGACTGGCACCTGCTGGGCCTCCCCTTTCCCCCATTGGTCCTGCTCCTCCCAAGGAGCCCCTTTGCCACACCAGCCTGTGCCACTGGAAGTGGAATTCAGACTGTTCTGATTCCTTGACCTCAAAAGATCTCATGTCCCCAAAGCCACGATGAGCCTTCTAGGTGGGTGGCTTTAAAACTTCTCTCCCTCCCCAGAAAGCTTTATTTGACCAACATCCAAGCTCAGAAAACTTGTTTGCCTAGAGCAGCTCCAGGGGAGCCTTAACCATGGGGAACCACCTTCCCAGCCTTCACCAGACACCTCCCAGGGAGGGAGTATGAGGTGAAAACATGTCACACCCGCTGCCCTGTGATGTCCTCATCTTCCCAGCAGGGAGAACCTGTCCCCGCCAGTGTCGAGAAGTCAAAACAAAGCTCCTTTTCCATGTGCTTTTCCTTCTTCAATGGCTTAGTCTGTGGAATCAGCAGGAAGCATGGTCTAGTGCTCCAAGCTCCAGACAGACAGCTCGACCTCTGTCCTGGCGCCCTGGTCTGGCCTGGGCCAGACACCGCACCCCCAGGACTGTTCTCCCATCTGCAAAACAACTGGGGCCTCTCTAAGCCAACATCACCTCTCACGGCAAAACTCAGCAAAACCCTCCCTCCTCCCCAGGCAGCTGGATGTAGACGGTGGGAACTAGCCCACCTTGGGGAAGAAACCCTCAGGGGCAGGGACCAGAAGAGCCCAGCAGAGAGTAAGAAAAGGGGTGAGGACATGCAGGGTGGAGGAGGGGGTGAGGGTGAGGGAGGGTCTTTTCCACTCTCCAGGCCCTGGGCTGGAGTGGGGGGGGCTCTGCTGGGGGGGTGTCTCCACTTAGTAGGGGAACAGGCTGATGTGCAGATAAACAGAGGCAAATTGCCGATGGCTGTAGGGCGTCTCTGGGGATCAGTGACACCGTCCTCAGAGACAGCTTCTGTAAGCATCCTGCTTCCCTTCCCTTCCCCACCCCCACCCTTAAGTAAGTGGCTGTTTCCTCTGCCTCCTGCCCCCACCTCCCCCTTCACTTTTCCTACCTCAGGCTGCAGACTGACTTATGAAGTTTCAGAACTCAATTACTCTCAGCCATCCAGCCTCTGGTACTTTTTACACCTGCCTTTTACTTAAAATTCTGCCCAAACCCACCTCAAAGGAAAACCTTGTCCCTCCCCAACCTGTGCTGGTGTAACAAGGTTTTTTGGAGCTCAAAATACGCTCTTCCAGTGATCCTCTGCCAGGCCTCTGGCGAGGATTTTCATTAGATCCTTAATCTGCCTCTTTGCCACCCTGACCAAATGCACCAAACTAGGCCACGGGGCAGGCTCCCGGTATCTCTGGCTCTCACGCTATCAGATAAGGACACATCATGTGCTCTGGAACCACTGACAACAGGTCTGAGGTTTCATTCTTAGGAGAAGGAAGGATTAATAGATGCTGGGGCAGAGAATTCCAAGCATTTGAAGAGGCAGGCAGCCTTGCTCCCAAAAGGAAACCACGGGGCACCCTTGCAAGACCCTTGGGTGAGATCTCAGCCAGCTTCTCAATCCCACCTGCACAGCAGAAACCAGACTGCTCCCTAGGCAGATTAAACAGAAGGCTCTAGGGTCAGGATCCAGGCACCAGGTAACTTGGAGAGCCAATGATCTAAAACAATGCCCTATCTTGGAGTCGGAGAAGCAGATGCCACGGGAGGGGAAGTGACTTGCCAAAAGTTAAATGGTCACTTGGGAAAGAGCCCCGAGCAGAACCAGTGTCTCCTACCTCTGAATCCTTACCACTCTCATCATGACTCTCCCCCTGGTACCTTTAGACGAGGGGGTCTTAATCTCAGGTGCACATTAAAATGATCTGAGGACCTTTTGGAATATATGACAGGCTTCATGCTCTGAGTCTGATTTAATTACTCTAAAGTATGGCCTGGGTATGAGTATTTTTTAAAGTTTCGTGAGTGGTTCTAACATGTAGCCATGATTGACAGAAGCCCTGCTTTAACGGCTAACCCCCTTCAGAAAGAGAAATAGAGAGCGTGAAAGAAAAAGAGAGGAGAAGAATGGATGCCATGGAGGTCGGGGTGGGGGCAGTTTTCCTGTAGAAGGAATCTTGGGATCTGTAAAAGTAAAAGCTATTTGAGCCAGACCTTGAAGGAGACGTTTCAATGCTTGTAAGTGGTAAAGAAAGAGTATGAGTTGGGTCCCTTAGAAAGGGATATGGGAGACAGGCAAATTGGGAGCCGAGTATGGCATGAATTATCTAGGCCAGTGGCGTCCAAGCTCAAGCACTCAAACTTCCCTGCTGGGCTTGTTACCACACAGACAGCTGGGCCCACCCTGAGTGTGCGGGTGGGACCTGGAAATTTGCATTTCTAACAAGTGATAATGATGCTTCTGATCCTCAGAAGACACTTTAAGAACTACTGTGCTGGGCAAAGGGAAATCATAGGAAGTTTTGGATCTTGACTCCCTTGGAGGTAGAGAGAGACAGAAAGGAATTTCAGTAAGACAGGAGGGAATATTGATCTGGTGTGGAGGGAGGAAATGGGCAGTGAGAAGCAGCTGATGCAGGGGCCTCCGTGAGGAATGGGGAAGGGGGCGGGCAGTGGGGCTGGGGAGGAAGAGAAATTTAAAGCACAGTGGATATGTGCACAGAACATGAAGGTCAACTGGATTTAGAGGGAATCAAGGGCGGAGACCAGGGTGAGCGAGTTTTACCAACCAGCCAAGAGGGTGCAATTCACTGAGCAAGCAGGAGGAGGGGCAGGTGTGGGAGCAGTGGCCCCAGTGGCCCCAGTTGGAAGACCCTCCCCTCCCCCTCAACCCTGGTCTCAGTGCTATGCTGGACAAGAGCGAGACCTCTGACTCAGGCCTAGAGCACACCTAGATGAGGACTTGGCCCTGCTACCCTGACAGTCCCTGTTTCTGCCCTAAAACTCCCCAGCGGGGCGGGGGGGGGGGGATTGAATAGCACAAGGGGGAGGGCTGAGCAAGGTGATGATGACCCAGCACAGGGCACTTCAGGCCTTCATTCCATCTGGTGGACAGGAACAGAAGATGGCAGAGCTCTGTCCCTTCCAGACCATTCAGGCATGGGGCAGCGCCTATGGCTCAGTGAGTAGGGCACCTGCCCCATATACAGAAGGTGGCACGTGTGAACCCGGCCCTGGCCAAACTATGACAAAAAATAGCCCAACATTTGATGGGCGCCTGTAGTCCCAGCTACTCAGGAGGCTGAGGCAAGAGAATCGCCTAAGCCCAAGAGCGGGAGGTTGCTGTGAGCTGTGATGTTCACCACTCTACCGAGGGCAACAAAGTGAGACTCTGTCTCTAAAAAAAAAGGAGACCAATTAGGCAAGCAAAGGAAGCCAGTGTTGTCATGTACTCACACTGAAGCCCACTTTGCCCCAGGCCCTAACTCTCCATCTGCCCTCGAGGTTATAGGAGGGAACCCTGAGCAGTGGTTCTCAGTCTTGGCTACATGTTAGAATCATCTGGGGAGCTTTAAAAACGTCTGGCACCGGGACTGTACCCCCCACACCAATAAAAACAGTATCTCTGGGGTGGGACCAAGGCATCAGTGTGTTTTGAACCTCCCCCAGTGATTCCTAAGTGCAACCAGGGTTGAGTATGTATAGGGTGTGTATAGGTAGCCTTCAAATAGCATATTTATGAAAATGACATTTCCTCCCTAAGGAAATGGTTTGAATGATGTGTCTGACAACACTGCCCCACCACACCCGGCTGCCCTCCTCCCACATGGGGAACTGGCCAAAGGACAGGGCTGGCCTTCTGACCCCAGGCCTGCCATGCCGGTTGTGGGAGGGCCTGATTCCCATAGCTAGAGTTTGGAGCCAGAGGCCACATCCTGGAAGGGAGAGGCTTAAACATCCAGATTTGTGCAGGCATGGCTTCATTCAGAGAGGCTGGACCAAAATGGGGTGGAGAGGGTGGAGAGTGGGAAGGGACAGGGCAGGGTTCAGAGCCAAAACCAAGCCAGACATTTTGAGGACCTGAGAGACCCTGCGGGAGGAACAATAGGTGTGGGTGATGGGACTTGTTCTGTGTGGATTTTGGCAACACCAGGCAACTCCCCACAGCTGCTCTCAGGCACCCTGGGAGCGTGGGAAATCCAGGTGGACAGAGTGGGACAGGGCCTCATATCCTGGTCCTCTCTGGCAGGTTCAAAGGGCAAAAAGGACAAAAGGGTGGGAAATGAAGATGAGTGACTCCCGAGACCGGGGACACGAACTCCAGGAGTGTCAGGATTGGGGGGCCGGAGGCTTGTCCAGTTTGGAGGGCTGTCCATGAGAGAAAGAATATGAGATGACAAACACAGCGCGAGGTACGGGCCTCGGCAGGAGCATGGCAGGGGAGAGGCTCCGCTCTGGCGAATGGGCTAATGTTCTGTAAGAAGACATTTCTTCAGGGATTAATTTCTAAATCTTCTCATACTTTCCAGAGCTGTGCCTTGTGTGGTCCTGCAGGTACTGGGATCTTTAGGACACCCTGTCTGATCAGGGAGGCCAGTTGTCCATTTTATTTCTGGGAAAACAAAGGAGTAGGATGTAGCCATGGTCCGTCGCCCAGCGTGTCAGTGATGGTGCCACACAGGAGGTGCTCAGTGCCAGCCCTGCATGCCATTCACCCTCCACAGTCTTTAGTCAGGACCTACTCTCCATCAGGGCCAGGTGAGGCCTGGCAAGCACCACAATGACTCAGACACAGTGGGTGTGAGTGGCTCACACCTATGGTCCTAACACTCTGGGAAGCCAAGGAGGGTGGGTTGCTTGAGCTCAGGAGTTGAAGACCAGCCTGAGCAAGAGTGAGACCCTATCTCTACTAAAAATAGAAAAAAATAGAGGGGTTTTGTGGCGGATGCCAATGTTCCCAGCTACTCAGGAGGCTGAGGCAGGAGGATCACTTGAATCCAGGAGTTTGAGATTGCTGTGAGCTATGATGCCACTGCACTCTATTCTAGGGGACAGAGTGAGACTTTGTCTCAAAAAAAGGAAAAATTTCTGCCCTGGAGGAGTCGAGGAGGTCAGTGGTGAACACTCCAGCAGGTAACCCCACAGTGACCCCACAGTGAGGCAGTCCTATGGTGCAAGGCTTTTGTGAAGCCCAGAGAGCAGGAGGAAGTTACTTGCCTCAGGCAGTTACCGTAGCTTTCCAGAGATGGCAGCTTGAGAGAACCTGCATAAATCAGGTCGCTAAGGGAAAGCCATTGAAGGGCAACTACAATATTTATTAAGCACTGACTGCATACCAGGCCTTAGTCTAAGAATTACATCTATAAAGCCAATGAGTCTGCACAGCATTCCCATAGAACCAGTCCCATCATTATCCCCATTTTACAGATAAGGAAGCTGAGGTGCAGTGAAGGTATGGGGCTTATTCTCAATCTCATAGCTATTTAAGTGGTGAGTCTGAGTTTTAAACCCTGGTAGTGTGGCTGTACAGCCCATGTGGACAGGAAGCTATGAGCAGACATGTGCCCTAGGAGGACACAAAGCTTGGAGCATTTTAGGAACTGTAAGAAAGTCTATGTTTCACATGCAGCAAGGAAGGAGCCCAAGAAGGATCCCCCAAGACCCTAGAACAGATAAAGGAGTCTGGGCAAGGACCTACCTATCAGAGGCAGGTTTTTAAGCAAGAGCATAGCATGATGAGGTCCAGGCTGTAGAAAGGTTACTCTATGCTGAAGATGTGGTTACAGAAGACAGGTCGGGAGCCAGCAGACAGAAGCGAGGGGACCTCAAAGGATGCTACCACAGGGTCCCAGCAAGGGCCAGTGGGACATCAGTTAAGACCAAGTGCTCCAAAGGCCGGCTCTGGCAGCCTGGTGGTGAAGTAGATGACGGGGCTGTCAGCTTTATGCCACAGAAAGTACGTTAGACTTGCAGCCCTGAGACCTGAGTTCAGTGACCATAGTCCCCGTGGCCACTTGCATGGACGAAGTCAAATCCCTACATTTATTTATTTATTTATTTATTTTGAGACAGAGTCTTACTCTGTCACCCTGGGTAGAGTGCCATGGCATCATGAGAGCTCACAGTTACCTCAGTCTCTTGGGCTTAAGCAATCCTCTTTCCTTGGCCTCCCCGATAGCTGACAGCTTCCCCTGTAGCTGGAACTACAGGCACCCACTACAATGCCCGGCTAGTTTTTTCCACTTTTAGTAGAGACAGGGTCTCGCTCTCACTCAGGCTGGTCTTGAACCCCTGAGCTTAAGCAATCCACCTGCCTTTGCCTCTCAGAATACTAAGATTACAGGCCTGAGCCGCTGCATCTGGTCTCCCTTCGTTTTTCTGAGTCACAATTTCCCCATCTGGTAAGGGAGCACAATAATTCATGCTCTGTCTGACTCAGTCAATTTTTGTGAAATTCAAACAATATAATGTAAGTGAATAATAGCCCACAAGTATTACTGACAACACAATAGAAGTGTGGAGACCCAGAGTTTCATGCTCCTGGACTCAGGTCGTGCCCTTTGGCTTGGCAATAAGGCTCAGAGCTCATGCCTGTCTCTTCTTTCCACCTCTGTGTGACCCACTCAAATCCTCTGCCTTCTTCACAGAACAGAGCATGCTTCAAGTCCTCAGATGGAAATCACCTCTCTCTCCCCTGAAGGAGTGCTACTTTCACTCTTCCTGGAGTGTCCCCCCTTTCCTTTGATTTAGCTGCAATTGATTGTGGATTCCCTCCCAGGGAGCTGCAATTCTCCTGTGTACTCTCCCTTATACCCAACCAATGTGCCAGCATGGAGCAGGCATGCAGAGGAGTCTGGGAAGATGGCAGCCCATGGCCAGTGAAAAGGACAGGAGAGACCCCACGTGCTGGCAAGGGAGGGCTAGAGGCACCAATGGCTTCCCACAGTCTTCCAAAGTCTGCTGTCCTCTGAAGACAAACATAGAAGAATAGATTGAGCCACTGTCTCTGCTAATGGCTGTGGAGTACCTCGGTACTTACTCTAACTATTCATTAGGTGTTTTATTGAATTGTCTCATTCAAGCCTCACGACAAATCTATATGGAGGTAGCATTTTTACTCAGCACCTCTGACAGTGCGTAGGACAGAGATAGTCCTCAGTAGATTCATGAAAAGAAATTATATATAAGGAGACTGGGCACAGGAGGGTGAAGTGACCTGCCTAAGGTCATACAGTTAATAACTCTCGCCCCTCAGCTGAGATTCAAATCCCTCTGGTTTAACTGCTACTTCACACTGCCTCTCCTGAAAGAAAAGATGACAGGCTGTGGGAGGTGAGAGGGGACAGTGGGGAGGACAGGGAAGGTGCTTTCCTCTGTGTAGGTAGAGTCTGAAAATCCACATAGATCCCTGAATCCAGTCCTGCGTGGCCAGCCTTCCCCAACTTGAAGAATTAAGTGTGTGTGAGTGTCGAGATCTCGCGGCTGCTGCCTCCAAGACCAGCTGAGTCCAGCAGGGAGAAGTGACAGGGCTCCACATGCTTGACATGTTTCCAGACATTTCCTTATCAGCATTTCCTCTGCAAGGATCTGAGCAATCCGCATTACAGGTGTCCTCCATTTGACGGAAACCCTGTGTACTAAAAAGGGCAGCATGGATTTGAGATGTTCTAGGATGCATCCTCCTCTGGCTCGGCTCAGCTGGGCTGGCAGAAGATGGGGCACAAAACAGTTCGAGTGTAAAGTGCAGGAGGAACACCCTCAGCCTCGGTCACAGCCGCCTCTGCGGGTAGAGGAGGGGAGAAGCAGAGCCTTGCCTGACTGATCCCAGACTCCTCGGCGGCCCCTGATGACATTTGATAAATGCTTCCTGTAAAAATGTTTACCCAGGAGGAAATTCATCATGCTTCCCCTTCCTACCACCAGGGTGGGAAGAGGGGCTGCATTAGGCCCATAAATCCCAGCCACTGTCTGTGCTCAGCACCTCCTCTCCCTGGGTGCCTCCAGAGGTGTGAGACAAAAAACCATCAGACAGAGAAGGCTGTGGTGGGACTCAGCCAGGGGGTCATGTCTGTAGAAGCACATCTGAATCTATCACTTTCATAATACCTCCTATGTTTCCCTCCATTTCTTTTAAATTAATTTGCCCCCTGTCCTTATTTTACCGGGGAAGGTCTAAAGGAGCCACTTGGAGCTGGCCCCTTTGGATCTCCCCCCTTCTACTGGACAGAGACACAGGGGAGCTGTGCTGGGCAGTCCCAGCAGCCTCATGGTGGATGTTAAGTCTTGGGAGCAGAGGTATCTACGGGCCTGGAAAAAACCCATTTGTTTCCCCATCAGAGCCTCTTGGTCACAATCTCAGCTGCTGTCTTCTCCAGAGGGGCAGCTAGATGTACTGAAAAGAATATGACATCAGAAGCCAGAGGGGACAGTTCTAGTGTCAACGTTACCAGCTCTGTGACATTGAGCAGGTTCCAGAACTTCTCAGAGCTGAGGCTTCCTCTCCTGTGAAACAGAGGCAATGGCACCACCTGCAACAGTTTCCTGCTGGGCCAGGAAAGGATCGCAGTACAGATGCTCGGGAATAGGGAAATAACACGCAGTTGTTGGTTTGATTTAAGCCAAGGAGCTTGGCCAAGTTCCCTGTCTACAAAATGGGTATACTGTGACACTGTGACACTGTGCCTCTCATTTTCCTGAATGTCAGAAAGACAGACAAGATAATATTTGCAAAGGTGTCCAAGATCTTGGGTCAATTTTCTATTTCACCGACTTTTAAACAATCAGCAAAATGAAACACACCCCTATACTTGCTTGTTTTTGTTCTAAACAATGACTATCTCAGCCAACAGTAATACCCCGAGGCAAAGCACCAAAGACTAAATTATTTGGGGGGTATCACATTCTCATATT
>NW_003852455.1:3119764-3121519 GCF_000181295.1 Otolemur garnettii | reverse complement strand
GCTGGCGCCTTAGCCGGTTGAGCTATAGGCGCCGAGCCACACATTCTCATATTCTAACAGGGGTGTCCAATTTTCTTTTTTCAATGCTGCACATTGGAAAAAGAAGAGTTGTCTTAGGCCACACATTAAATACACAAACACTAACGGAATCTGATTAGCCCCCCAAAAGGTACGTGCATACGCTTTTCCGACTCTACAGATAAGCCAAAAAGGTCCTCCCAAAATCAGCATGTGGGCTGCAGGTTAGTCACCCCTGCAAAAAGTTGTTGATATACCTTTCCAACTTAGCCTGCTGCACCTGTCTTTAAAGGAAGCAACCCAATTCCCAGTACTAGTTCCATGAAGTTCTCAGAACACACGTATCAGAAGCAACCCAGCAACTTCTTTAAAAATTCAGATTCTTGCAGGGAACTGAATCTGGAACCCTGGGGCATCGGGCCCAGGAAACTGCATTTTAACAAGTTCTTTGACTAACTCTTCTGCACACTCAAGTTTGAAAACCACTAATGTGGAAGCCCCATGATGTACTGCAGAGGAGTCGCAGAAAATTTCTCTCGGTATATCCTTTAGCAACCAACCCCTGAGCCCCCTCAAAGAGACAGAAGACTTGGCTACACAGAAGTCTGCTGCAGCCAGGTCATGGGAGCCCAGACTCCAAAGCCCCATGTCCGTATTTCTGATCGGTGATAAGGCAGATAGGAGAGGCTGGGTCCAGCCCTCTAGGCAGCACCTCTAGTCTGAGACCAGACAGCAGCAAAAGTTAGCAAGAAACAGCACGGCTGAAGATGACACTAAAGTAAGAAACAGGAGACTGTGCCCTGGGATAGGGAGGTGAAACGAAAGGAACATCAGACTCCAGGTCACAGGAGCAATGTTCATGGGAAGCACAGGGACAAGACAAGCAAATCGTAACAGATTTTTGGAATATAAGGGTTCTCTGAGTGACCTTCATGTTTCATTTTAATCAACACATAGTTTTGTCTGAGTTTGGGGGATAAAATCTCAGTCTTGGAGCCCTCAGAAGTGACTGATGCCTTCTCAGGGTTCAGCTGACCTGTGGTCAGTCTACCAGCTGACAGGACCCTGTGACTCTTTCTACACTGGCAACAAAGTTATGAGGAGATGACAGATTTCTCTAGGAGGCTGACCTCTCACTTATTCTTCAAGATGGCCTGGACTTTATTCCATGATTATTGTTCCCTTTTAGTCATCCTGTAGGAATGTGATGAGCATCTGCAAATGAATAAACTTTTAATTTCTTTATATCTCTGGATGGCCACCACGGCCCCTGTGAGTAAGACAGATGGGCTGATATCTCCATTTTTCAGGTGAGTGAATGGAGGCTCTGAGAAGTTACAACAATTTTCTAAGTCAAACAGCTATAAGGTTCATGGGTCGGACCCTGGGTCTTCTGGTTCATATTTCTTTCCATCAGAACTTTCCTATTCAGTCTCAGAAATTTGGCTTTTGAGATACATCTAGAAGCTTTTCTCTCGGCACACGAAAAACTTATGGAGCTCTTCCTTCTTGTGTTCCCATTGTTAAAAACGATGTTCTTATTCAATACTTTGGGATACACATGGGAGTGACCAATCTTCTGATTTCCACAAGATTGTTCCAGTTTAATAGTAAAAGCCTCTCATGAAACCCTTTGGTTGGCTCGGCGCCTATAGCTCAACCGGCTAAGGCGCCAGCCACGTACACCTAAGGTGGCGGGTTCGAATCCCCAGCCCGGCCCTGCCAAACAACAATGAC
>NW_003852455.1:3103486-3119610 GCF_000181295.1 Otolemur garnettii | reverse complement strand
GGGGGACAGCTTGAGGCTCTGTCTCAAAAAAAAAAAAAAAAAAAGAAACCCTTTGGTCCCAGATGGTCCCCTGCCTGTGGGCTCAGCCTGTCCCATCCTCTTGGTGAGCCTCCCTCCATCTGTATGGGATCCCCACCTCCTCACCTCCATTCCAGCTCCAACCACATCTCCATCTGACTATGGCATCCACATCTTCTGCTTCCCCAAGAATTCAGACTCTTCTTTGGAGCAGTAATGACACTGGGAAATCGATCTCCATCCAGGCAAGCACTTTGGTGAACTTCTGATCACAATGGACATATTAGCAACGTCGGAGAAAGTATACAGAAAGCCAAGTATACCAGGTTTATAAGTACCGATTTCCAAATGGCTACATACAAAACTTTGCTTTATCAAGCAGTGATACTGGAAAAGAAAAAAATAATTTGAGACACAGACACTACGCTTTCCAGTTAATTTAGAAAAAAAGAGAGTGTTACTTGCGTTCATTATCATGGCCACGGCTGGACAATCTGGGTTAAATTCTGGCTCTGCTACTTCATGGCTATGTGACCTTGGGCAAGTTGCCTAACATCTCTCTATACCTCAGTTTCCTCATCTGTAAAATGGACATAATGATAGAATCTGCTTCACAGAGTTATTAGGAGCATTGATACATGGAAGGCACAGGAGAGCGCCTGCTGTAAATGATGTGATGCTGGCTGTTATACCCACACACTGCACGGCCAGTGCCGGGATCTAAATACAGAGTACTGCATGAACCAAGCAGAGGATAACAACAGGGATTCGTTAGTTCCCCAATAATTGGAGGAAGTAAAAGGGAGACTGGAAAACTATTTTTGACAGAATATATTCTTCCTTCTTCACTTTGAGAATCATTGTATCCTCAAGTGCTGTCACCATCTTTGTCCTCGTGACCTGGATATGGAAAATAAAAGAACAATCAAATGGATCTTGACTCGCCCCTGCGTGAGTACCGTACTTAGCTCTATCAGCCACTATTCCATGTGTTACCCACTGCATCTGCACTGAACAGCTCCCCACACACATTGAGTTATATCTGACTAGCATCTGTCTACCATAGATTTCTTGCTAAGCTGTGTGCTGTAGAAGATGAAGCAAAGTTTAAAAAAACAGGAGGGGCTGACCCTTGACCCATTTCTGTTTCTCTGGAGGACCAGCTCTCAGGATGCAAAACAGTGCACATCAAGTGCCAAATGACAGAGGAGGAGGCAGAGGTCACCTCAGGCGGGGATCAAGGAAGAGAGAAGAGAGGTGAGCACCATGGGGGGGGGGCGGGGGCTGCAGCCCAGCCTTTCATGCTCCCCTCCTTCTACCTCCTCTGACAGATTTCATCTGAGGGCTGCCGGGGAGTCCCCAGCCTCATTTTTCCAGCATGTTCCAGAGAACTCTCACCTGCCAGGATCTGCTTTTCTGGGCCAAAGGGCATTTTCCAGTAGTGGGACCATCCAGATGAGCTAGGAAATTAGCACTCTGGAAAATTAACACGCTTCGGGGAGCAGCTTTCAGCCCATGAGTGAGAGGAGTCAGGGTTTAAACACCGCAGCCCTTCATCCCTCGGGGAGGATAATTTTTGAGGCATGCGCTTTACACCATTCCAAGGGCTTCTCCTTTGGGTTGAAGCTGCAGCTGCACACAGTGATGACGGGCCTGCCAGTGACCCCGGCCCTGCAGCCTGCCCTCTCCTCCGCACTGCCCCGTGCTCCCTCCCCTCCCAAATACGCACGCACATCCTTGTTTCAGGGCCTGCTTGTGACCAAACCCAAACTAAGACATCTTTGTGTTTCCTGGGAATCAATTAAAACTGCTCCCATTTGACTGAAGAGAAAATTAAGACTCACATTAAATATTTTGCCTAAGGTCACATATCAGGCATGTAGTGGCACCCCTGTCTGGACCCACATGTAGTGGCACCCCTGTCTGAACCACACCTGCCCTGTTAGCACACTGGGAGAATGCCACACATAAGCATGTCACTGGATCCGGATCATGGGACACTCGGGGAAACTGGGAACTCTCCCCAGAGTGAGACTAAAAAATAGGCCAATGGCTTGGTCTCACTCAATTCTTACTGACTTCCTATTCATTTTAAAATGTCTTGGTTCCAGCTTTTTCTGTGAAACAAGGACAAGAATGACGCTAACAGGAGAGAAAAACAGCCAAGTAGAAATCCTATACTCCACATGGGAGGAAGTTGGAGCCAAGAAATAGGAAGATGCCCTTTCTGGCATGGGGAAGAGTTGCTAAGAAAATGTTATCTGTGGGTTGTTTATCCAGATCCATAAAACACAGCGTTTACAGCCATAGTTCTAATTGTGACAATTTTTGCAAACTGTTTGGATTAAGGTAGCATGCAACTGTTGTGTCAGAGTAAGTGTGACCATGTGGCTGGATATGAAATTTTACTGACAACCAAACCACAGTCGGGAAGCTTGAAAATTTTGCTGAGGCTCAGGGAGCTGTCAGTGAACCCAGGTGAAATTTTGGCTTAGGTGAAAGGTAACTTGATCCAAGTTTGAGCAAAATGGGATTACTCTGAGCAGGAACAGATGGATGGGGTAAATCACATGAAAACTCAGCCTGAACTTTCTGAAAGCAAAGTTTCTGCTATGTATGTCTCATGTTCTAGTTATCGTTGCCACTTAACAAGCTTCCCCCAAACCTAGTGGATTAAAACCACAAGCATTCTATTACATCTCATGATTTTGTGGGTCAGGAACTCAGGCAGGGCTTGACTAAGAGATGCTGTTTTATGTATGGCTGGCAGATGGGCTGGTCTGAAGGGCCTGAGATAGCGTCACTTACGCAGCAGGTGCAGTGGTGGACACGGAGGCAGGCTCAGTCCTCAGCTGGGACTGTTGGTCAGAGAACCTAACTTCTACATGGCCTCTCCAGCCTGGTGACTTCAGGGTAGCTAGACTTCTTACACAGAGGCTCAGTGTTCCCCAAGCATGTCTCCAGTGAACAAGGCAGAAGCTGTATGGCATTTTATGACCTGGGTTCAGAGTCACATAAGGTCACCTCTGCCATACTACTTGTCAAAGCAGTCATAAGCCCACCCAGATTCTAGGGCAAGGCACGTAGACCCAACCAAGAGTGTGTAAAAGTGCAATATCTGGTTTGAGTTAGATGCAAAGTAGGGAAATCAAAGCCTACAGGCTTTCTCTGAACCTGAGATTGTAGCTACAGCTGCTTTGCTCAGAGACCTGTGAAGTAGTGGGAGGGAACTGTGAAGGGAGGGATCTGGTGGGACTAAAAGCACTGGAAACCCAAGTCCATGGTGGATCCTACAGAAGATGTCCTATTCCACTGGACTCACAGGGACACCTGTGCACCTTCTGTAGCACCCCACTCTCTCCCAGTGGTGCCACCCACTCCCCACATGCCCTGGCTTGCTGACAGCCCTTGCACTGGGCACTGGCAGTCATGATGAAAAAGCTGAGTCACGCCCTTCATCCCCTTGGGGATTCCCCTTGGAATTGAGACAAGGGGAGGAAGCCGGTGTGGAGGGGCTTCACCAATCCGAGCTACCTACAGACCAGGCAGGGATGGGGAGGTCCAAACACTATAATGGAATATCCTATGGGATCTGAATGCTAGAAGCACTTTGCATTTTTGCATAGGACAGTGGAGGCTGCCCCAATTAATGCCAACCAGGCTCACTCACTCTAGAGAAGCCAAAAATTATGCTGATGTATTGAACTTACTATCATGTTCCAAAATCGACTTTTAGACACCTCTGCAAGCCACAACATTACATATAAGGCAAGATAGTAATTAGTTCAATGCTCTGGACTTAGTAGATGTTCAATAAGTGTGAGCTGAATGGATGGATGCCGATAGGTGGGGAGCCAAGGCGTTTCAGTGCCAGTCTCCTTCTGCTAATGAGCCAGGCAGACTTGGGAAAATCTCTCTCCCTCAGCAAGCCTCAGTTTATTCATCTGTAAGATAAAGCATTTAGATCAATCAAATTTGATCTTCCTGAGATAAATCCCTTTCAGCTCTAAAATTTTACAATTTTATGAAAATGATACATTCATTAATACAACTGGTGTCAAAGGAAAAGAAAAATCAAACTAGCATTTATTAGCTGTTTTAATCTTATGCTCCATTGCTTACTTTATGTATCACTGCAGGTGTTTCAGAGCCATTGTGTATTTTAGTTATCATAACTAACTTTGGAGGAAGATATCATTATGTTCTATTGCTACGTTTGAGAAAAGTGACATTTTATTAACTTGAGAAGATTTCAACTTTCTTTCTTAATAGAATTCTTATTACTGTTTTCAGACATTGGGAAGCAGGCATTGCAAAACTGTGATCTGTGAAAGAAAGGGTCGGTGAGATGAGCCCTAAAATAACCCTGGATTTGTCCCTGCAGTCAATTTCTAGATTGTGGGTATAGTTTTATAGTTTCACTAGATCAAGGAGACAGAGACTAGAGAACCGAGGCAGATAGGAGTCAAGGATTATGACCTTAGAAAGGAAGGAGAGACACGGAGAATACCGTAAGTCTGCTGAGATACCTCCTAAGTCTTTGCTGAGTATTAGGTTATGAGTGTCTAAAGTGAAACTCCACAAGTCCAGGCAAAAGAAATGACAGGAAAGTTGTAAGCTGAAAGACCCACAGCTCTCCCAAGGTGAGGAAATGATTGTGCACCAACCAGCCAAAGCAGGGAGATTTTGTGATTCCTTGGGGCTTTCTATGAAAAGCCCAGAGGAATTATACTTGAGTAAAGTGGCTGAACTATTCCTAGAGTGAAGGTTACTCTACCAGTGATTTTCAGTTAGTGTGCCGTGACACACTTCTGTGCCATGAAAGAATCTTAGGTATGCCTCAAAAATTTGTTAAAGATTATTAATTAAATTATTTGTGAAAGAAGTTCAAAGTAAGTATATTCTTTTTTCCTGCTTTTTTTGATCAACGTAAGTAATGCCACAGAAGTTTGCCTACCAGGTTCAAGTGTGCCATGAGATAAAAAAGGTTCAAAAACATGGAGCATAGTGGCTCTTACCTGTAATCCCAGTACTTGGGAGACCGAGGTGGGTGGATTGCCTGAGCTCACAGGACCAGCCTGAGCCAGAGCAAGACCCCGTCTCTAAAAAATAGCTGGGCATTGTGATGGTGCCTGAAGTCTCAGCTACTTGGGAGGCTGAGGCAAGAGGATCACTTGAGCCCAAGGGTTTGAGGTTGCTGTGAGTGCCAAAGCACTCTACTGAGGGTGACACAGTGAAACTCTATCTCCAAAAAAAAAAAAAAAAAGATTTAAAAACAGTGTTCTAGACCCTCCTTAGCAAAGCTTAAAGATAGGCTTCCGAGGTATCAAACTGTCTCTTTCCCATCTTACAAGATGGAGGGTGAAAAAAATTGAGAAGCCAGATATTAAAGAGAAGAAGCGTGGAGCCAAGAAGAAGTGTGGAGCCAAGAAGGGAAGCCTCACTGCTGCTGAAATCCTGTTACTGTCAGAGGAATAGACAGATATTCCTAGTCTTCCATGTATTCTAGAAACGAAATGTATAAGGGGACATATACAATGGCTAAGTCCAAGATTGAAAAGAGAAAGGTGAAGGTCCTTGAGACTGTTGCAAAACCAGTTGGTGGAAACAAGAATGGAGGTACTTGGATGGTTAAACTTCACAAAATGCCTAGTTCTTATCCCACCAAAGATGTGTCTTGAAAGCTGTTGAACCATGGCCTTCTGCAATCTAGAATCATACCCCGAACCATTCTAATCATCCTTACCAGGCATCAAAGAGGTAAGAGGGGACTTTCCTAAAGCAACTAGATAGTGGCTTGCTAATTGTGACTGGACCTCTGGTCCTCAATTCCCCTGTGAAGGACACACCAGAAATCTGTCATCACCACCTCCACAAAAATTAACATCCGTTCTGTTAAAATCCTAGACCATCTTACTGATGTTTATTTCAAGAAGACGCTGCAGAAGCCCAGAAGGTGAGATCTTCACCACAAAAAAAAAGAGAAATACAAGATAATAGAACAGTGCAGCTTTGATCAAAAAGCTGTAGACTCACAAATTTCACCAAAAACCAAGGCTATTCCTCAGTTCCAGGGATCCCTGTGATCTGTGTTTGTCCTAACAAATGCAGTTTACCTACACAAGTTTGTGTTTTAAATTTCTTAAAAAGAACCTAATTAAGTGATAAAGAAAAAAAGGTATCAAATTGATCCACATGTAACTTAACTGCCTGCCGAAGTATAGTCTAAATAAAGCCAAAATAAGGAATTTTTCTTCAAAAATAGAAAGCAACATCCAAATACTTAGTGATAGAACTTCACAGTATACACCATCTAATAAATTATAAGACTTATAAAGAATCAGGAAAATATTAACCCATAACCAAGGGAAAAATTAGTCAATAGAAACAGACCCATAAATGACAGCAATGATGTACAAGTACTTAAGTTTCTTGACAAGATCCATCAGTAGGGAGTCCAAATTCAAACCCAGATCTCCTGACACTTTCATGTAATCCTCTTTTCATTGTTTGTGCTCACCAGTCTTTCTGCATTTGTGGTAAATTATAAAGCTCTACAGTGATAATCTCAGGACAACTTTCCTATACTTCTGATCTGCCCTTTAGTGAGAATGACTGAGAAGCCTGCAGAGTTAGCTACAAATCTGAAACCTGTGAAGAACAGTCTTGGATTAGAAACCAGTTCTGACCACTACTCAGAAAAAAAATTCAACAAAGCTGCAACAGAAACCTCTTGTCTCTCTCCCCACTCTCCCTATGGAACTTGCATAGAAATCATCCATGGCCATTTCTAGGTCGTGTCTCTGGCCAGAGGGTCTTTGCTCCCCGGGAGATGTGGCTTATGGAAACAGAGAAATCAGTGTGTGATCAGTAGGCGCATGCCCCAGGAAACCAGGCCTCAGCTTTGGCCTTGAGTTGGCAAAAATTTAAGCAAAAGGTAAAGGAAAACACAGAAGCTACTCAGGATGCTGCCAGCCTGGAGAAAGGTGCATGCCTCACCGCCCCCCGCCCCCCCGCCCAGTGCTGGGGGTATATTCATGTATGTGGTGCCCACAAATGTTTGTGAGAGAATGGTTCAGGGAGCATAGACATAGGGTCACCTCCCAGGCTAGGGGCACAGTTTTCCTCCCTGCAATTTACTGCACAAGTTGTTACCAAAGCAAATATCAAAGCCCTGCAATTTGCTAATTATAGGCGGGATCCTGGGCTTGTGGGCCCAATTAACCACTTGTTCCTCATTTTCTGTGTGTGACCTGCCGACTGCACCCACAATTACACACTTGTCTTTTTAACTGCCTGTGAGCTGGCTGACTCACCTCCTATTCACTCCCCCATCACCTCCAGATGGCCTTTGCTGTCTTTTTGCTTTCCAGGTTCCCCCCACTCATCTGTTATCTCTCTCGGCATCACAGGCCAGTGTCTGGTCCCCAGGTTAGGGCTTCTGTGAGATTTCCTGGTCTTGCTCCTTGCCTCTGCTTAGAGACTGCAAGGCAGGAAGCAGCTTCTGTTGGTCTGGGCATCTTGCCCAGCTCCCCCAAGGAAGCCCAGGAGGCTGTTGCCACGTTCAGCCTCTGCTCCCAGACAGTCGCCACTGAAAGAGTAGGGAAAATTACAGCTTCTCTGGAGCTGGCCCACTGCCTGGGCTGCTGTCCACACCCTGCAGCAATGCCTCCATGGTTCCTTACCTCAGTCAAGCCACGGCTGGATCCAGGAAGACTCACCACCAGGCCTGGGAGAAAACGTCCCAGTAGCTGCCAGGATTAGGTCTCCAGGGAGACACAAGTTGGAAAAGGAGAAAAACCCCTCATGACCTGCCTCATTAGGCGGACTATCTGGCATGCAAAGGATTTCCAGCAAACTTTTTGATGAGTTACTATGTCAATGGTTCCTACCCTTTTTCGTGTCACAGACACCTTGGAAAATCTGTGAAAGTTCTGGACCCTCTCCATCAAGAAATGTATTTGTTTATTCATTTATTTATTCATTCACCCATTTGTTTAGTTAATCATTAGACAAATATTTACAGAGCATCTATGTGCTCGGCACTGTTGCAGGGCCTAAGAAAATATCAGCCTAGCACTCTGGGAGGTCGAGGCAGGTAGATTGCTTGAGCTCAAGAGTTTGAGACCAGCCTGAGCAAGAGAGAGACCTCGTCTCTAAAAATAGCTGGGCACCTGCAGTCCCAGCTACTTGGGAGGCTGAGGCAGGAGAATCACTTGAGCCCAAGAGTTTGAGGTTGTTATGAGCTATGACACCACAGCATTCTACTGAGGATGACAAAGCAAGACTCTGTCTCAAAAAAAAAAAAAAAGAAAGAAAGAAAGAAAGAAAAGAAAAAGAAAATATCAGTAGGCAAATAAAAATTCCTATTCTCAAGGACTTTTCATTGTAGCAGGAGGAACAGATAATAAATAACAAATGTAATAAATAAGTAAAACATACAATTTTTTATAAAATAAGTCCTACGGAAAAAGAAAAATTCAAGTAGGGTAAGAGAAATTGGCGGTAATAAGATTGTACTTTCCTACAGAGCATGTCAGATAGTCCTCCTTGAGAAGTGAATTGTGAGCAAAGAATTGCAGAATATAAGCTCTTGTGCCACGTGGGTATCTGAGGAAAGAGTGGAGCAGCCCGAGAGAGCAGCCTGAAGTGAGGTCAGTGTAGCCGCCTCAGTGGAGGTGAGTTCCAGAGGCTAAGGAGGGACTGATAGCTCACAGGACTTGGTAGGACCTCAGGGCTTGAATTTTACTCTGAGCTCCATTAGTGGGCTTTGAGCAAAGAGTTAACACAATCAGAGGAACACTTTAGTGCTGGTGGCTGCTGCAAGGACCAAAATGTCCAAGTGCAAGGGAACAGTGGCCGGGACCAGAATGGCAGCAGTGGAAATTTCTAGAAGGTGGAGCAAGAGGAGCTCCTGAATGGAGGCGGTGGCACATGTAACAGAAATGTCCACGCACAATCTCACATACAATTCATGGGTTTACAGTCCTCTTGGTGCCACCGTGGTTGCAGGTTAAGAGCCCTCTATGAAGGGAGAAAGGAAAGGGGTGAACCTAAGGAGAGAGGGGGAAGGGATCGCAGTGAGTGGACAGCAGTAGCCTTCACTATATCTAACTTTCACCTCTTTTTAAAAAAGATAAAAAGCAAATATAAAAAAAGGCAAATATGATAACATTATTAACAAATGGTAATCTGAGCGGCAGAAACATGGATGTCTATTGTAATATTTTCTGCACGTTTAGAAATATCCTAATAGAAAAAACTGCTCCACTCAGGTTTTTTCAGAAGGCCTCCTGCGCTGTGTTGAGGGGAATGGACACAATCAGGCTACTCATTCTGGCTGTGACATCTGGCTAGGTGCTTGAGGGAGGGAATACTTCATTTCTCTGACTTTCCTTCCAGTTGCTCAAAGTCAAAGGTGATGGAAGTCAAGGGCAAACACAAAGACCATACTGTACCAAACAATGTCTAAGGGAGGAAGAAAGCAAGGACAACAGAGAGGACTGAGAAGGCCTCCAGCCAGAAGCAGCCTGTAAGCAGGATCCAGGGGAACAGGCAGCTGGGAACTTGCAGCCAAGAGTGAGTCCTTTCAGCTGGAGGTACTGAACAAAGAAAGGTACAGGGGCGAGGGCTCCAGAGCCCCAGAACCTACTCCACAGAAGGGCCCATTTTAAAGAGAATCAGCAAGAGATTTCTTTGCCATCTACCTCCAATGAATCAGAGACCAGACCAGAAATGAGGTGCTTTTCAGAGCCCTGTACTCACCCTAGTAGGGCAGAGAGGGACAAGTGGTGGAATAACACGTTTCTGGGACTGAGCAAGCTGTAACCTGCTGATAAGAGTGACTTCAAGGTCTCCAGGGATTAAGGCTACAATTGGTAATCTGAGTGGTAGATACATGAATGTCCATTATAATATTCTCTGTGAGTTTAGAAATATTTCTAATTGAAAAAACTGCTCAGCCTGGGTTTTTTCAGCAGGCCTCCTACCTGCTGTCAATATGTTGAGGGGGAATTCATGTGTGTGTTAAGGCTGGACAGAGTCTCTTTACAGACTTGAGTGGAGATCTCCTTGGGAGCAGGAGACCAGGGAGGTTCCCCAGCCAGCTTTGAGTCAGTCCCCTCAGGCCCTGGCCCCCTGACAGCAAATTCCTCACAATCTGCAGACCTGTCCCTGAGCCTCAGGGAAGGTCCCCTGCTGTCCACATTGTGCAGAAACTTGCACCATGTCACAGTTCTGATCAGGTGCCAGGAGAACTATTTCCCAGGCCACAGCTTTAACAAGGCCATGCTTCCTAATTACTAGTTTTCTCCTAATTAAATAAAAAAGGAGGGGAGGTAACCAGTGATTATTGCACCTATAACACTACCTTCCATTTATGTGCGTCTCTCTTCAGAGAAGCTCAAAGTGCTTTGTATATTATTGTATATTCATCCTTGAGATTCCTCCGAGTGGTTATTATCATACCCTTTTACAGCTGGGAAAGGGATGCTGGCTGAGGTGCGGCAGTGTCCAAGTGCCTTCACTGACCATGAGAGCACTGAAACTCCTCTAAGACACTCCCTTTTATGTGGAAATAAAGTCACTGCCTGCGAGGTAAACTAGGCTAAAGCAACAGATAAAGAATAGTCATTTATTGCAAACTTTACGATCGTAATTAACACTTTTAATTCTCACAATAATCCTATAAAACACATAGGATTACACCAATCTCACATATGAGGACAATGAGATTCAGAGAGGTAGAGTGACCTGCCAGGAGTTGCACAGTAATAGTAGCAGTGATAATAGTAAAAGCAGAAGCTCATATTTACTGAGCACTTAGTATGTGGCAGGCATCTTACACTTATTAACTCATTTTAATTCTTACACCTCTTGAGTGGTTATTAGTATTATCAGCATTTTGCTAATGACAAGATGGAGGCACAGAAAGGTGGAATAACTTGTCCAAGGTCATACAGCAAGTAAGTGGTACAGCCACATAGGGACCCACAAAGGGTCCCAGCATGCATTTTACCTACCCAAAGAAATGCTATATTCTGAAGGTTGGCCTGGAATACTCAGATACAGTCACAGTGACCTAGATACAGCCCCAGGCCTATATCTGTGCTCTAATCTATGCCCTACAAAGGTGGGTAGGGAGCACTTTTGTCCTCTTGCTGTGTGCTATGTGGATAGGTAATAGGGGGAAGGGAAGACAAATAAATGTGCTGGGTACTTTTCACTGGTATAAAATGTCACTGTAGGAGCAGTCAGCACCAGGGGAGTAGCATCCAAGAGTTAGAATCACCTAGCACTCTGGGAGGCTGTGGTGGGAAGTGGATTGCTTGAGTTCAGGTGTTCAAGACCAGCCTGAACAAGAGTGAGACCCTGTCTCTAAAATAGCCAAGTAGGGTGGCACCTGTGGCTCAAAGGAGTAGGGTGCCAACCCCATATACTGGAGGTGGTGGGTTCATAACCCAGCCCAGGCCAAGAAAAAAAAAACTGCAAAAAAATAAAAATAAAAATAGCCAAGTGTTGGGGCAGGCACCTGTAGTCCCAGCTACTCAGGAGGCTGAGACAAGAGGATTGCTTGAGCCCCCGAGTTTGAGGTTGCTGCCATAGCACTCAACTCCAGGGTGATTGAGTGAGACTCTGTCTCACAATTTAAAAAAAAAAAAATTGAAAGAGTAAGAATCAGTCCAAAGAGACAGGTGAGAAGTCAGCCAGCTGTGCCATGTGTGGAAAAGGGGGTACATCTGGCTCTTCCACACTCCAGAAAAATGAGTCCCTAACCCATCCGAGAACCTGGCCTTCACTGCTCTTTCCCCCAAAGCATCCTCTAAGGACTCATTCCATGCCTCATACTTCCATGCCAGTAATGTCTTACATGGGGACAATGTAATTCTCGCTCTTTGACAATCTAGTCAAACTTGAACCTCAAGAAATTGGCCTGCCAGACTCAGGTTCAGAGCTTCAGAGTGAAAGACTCCTTCAGCACCTGGCAGACTTCCTGGGCAGCAAAGGTGATACCAGGCTCTGGCCACTACTCTGAGGCTGCTGGGGGCACCTTCCTCTTCTCTTTCCACAGCAGCACTTAGAGGCGACTGCCTACAGCCCTCATCTATGAAGGCCTGCCCTACCCCTTTCCAGTAGGTCAGATCGCCAGGGAGCCCTTCCTGAGAATGGTAGGATTAGAGTTAACATGCTATCCAAAGTGGGCAGCACGTCTATAAATCCTAGTGAGTACTGGCTATGGCCCCCTCAGTCTCAGCCTTTGCTGACTAAATCCGAGCATTTAAGAAGGCCCTCACTAACCACATCTGACTTCCAAACCTCCCAGAGTGTGGGTCTCCACCCCTGAGATCCATTGCTCTAGAAGAGGAAGTCTCAAGAGCAACATCATTCATCCAGGGAGCCCAGTAGTTAGGAGCATGCGCTCTAGAGCAAGACTGCCCCAATTTAAACCTCATCACTACCATTTACTAGCCGTGTGCCCCCAGGAGGTTATTAAACCTCTCTGTGCCTGTTGGTGTGCCTGGTAAAGCAGGAATAATTAGAATTTCTACCCCAGATGACTGTGAGGATCAAGAGTTCTTCCAACACATTGCTTAGAACCCTGCTTAGCACAGAATAAGCACCCAAACGTTAACTTACTATGATGTGGTCTCTAAACTCTTTTCCCCAGGAAATTTCGTTTTTCTGAATCAAGTTCAAGTATGCACCTTCAGGTAGGTAGAGGCCTCCCAGTCATGAGAAAACTTACCAGTTTGGGGGAGGAAGGATGAACATTACCAAGGAGAGGTGGTCTTTTAAAGGCTTAAATACTGTCAGTCCCTGGCGACTACATAATCTCTGCAGAAAAGGAAAAAAGAAGGAAGAAAGGAGAAGTCAAGGACAGAACCCCACCCAGTTAGGACGAGCGAGGACCTCCGCGGGCTCCCTCCAGCCCTCCTGGAGATGTATTTGTTCTGTTCCCGCCTTGTCCGCAACCCCAGCATCAGCTCGGGTTCCACTTGCAGACGCTCCGGCCCTTCAGAAATGTAAAACCGGGCAAGTGCCTTGAAATACCAAAGGACTTGCTCAAGATGGAACTGTTCTGTTAGGAGCTCAGATTTCTCCCGCCGCGAGGCCGAGCCGGTGGCGCAGCTGCTCAAAGGTCACGCCCGAGACACGTCCGCACAAGCCCGGGCGGGGCGCGCTGGGGCGCCGGGGGGCGCGGAGGCGGGGTGGGGTCGCCTCGGAGACCTGCCGAGTCCCTGATTTCCATCTACGTCTCCCAAAGGTCCAACCCCCAGAGGTGGCTC
This sequence comes from Otolemur garnettii, assembly GCF_000181295.1. NCBI lineage: Eukaryota > Metazoa > Chordata > Mammalia > Primates > Galagidae > Otolemur > Otolemur garnettii. The sequence continues at coordinate 3,106,306 of NW_003852455.1, read as the reverse complement.
TCCTAACCAAGATTTTATTTTTGCAAAACAAAAGGGATGCCAAAAAAGAGAAAGAAAAGGAAAAAACCTAAATGAAAAGAAATTCTTCTTAAAATGCTAATCGTGAGCTTTGTATTATTGTTTTGGAATTCAATCTGTATTGGATCTGGAGTTCTTTTTCATGACTGAAAGAGAAAAATCTAAATTTGCCACAGGAAACCTATTGCCATTCGACCTTAAGAAGTTAGTCTTCGTTTTCTATTAAGTGAAATATTTGGGTTTGAATGCTTAGAACCCCCTGCTTCTGATAAAAATAGAGGCACTGAACAGTTTAACCACCTGTGTTTTCCTTGGATAGCATATTTTCCACAGTAAACAAGAAAACACAGATTGGAAATCCATTCATTCCTTCCGAAGATGTGTTTCGGTTGGGGTTTATTTGTCTTTTCAATCAATGGAAACCAAAAACACCCCTTGTCAGATGATGGTATTTCATGCACAGAAGCTGCAAGCCATCTTTTGGCCCCTCTGCAGCTCTTTCCACATAAAACTCAAGATTTTGTTAGGCGCAGTTAATAATGATAATTGCGATTTAGTTTTCCAAGCACATACTAACTACACGTTTTACTGATTGTGATCTCATTTGTGATAATATTGGGAGGTGGTTATTGTTAATTTTCTAGTAAGTGGCACAGCCTTTATGTCTGAGACCTGCCAAGCTGTGCCTTTCCACTACCATAAACCATTACCAGTGTTTAGATATTTCTAAATAAATGGATGGTTAGGAACATAATGATGAAGTTGTTCTTTTCTCTTAATTTCCAAGGTAGCCTTTGAAGGGAGAGGCATACTGTGAATAGCCCTGGTTTTTAGAGTTGTGCTGCCTTTATCTTGCTGTATAGCCTTAGTAAGCCTCTGAGCTTCAGTTTCCCCTTTCCAAAATGAGATGTTATATCTAAGGCCCTGTCTATCTCAGACATCTAGAGATTTATCCTAAATGAAAAGTTCAGACTTCTCAGCGTGTTATTAGCATGACATAATACTAATCACCGCTTTCCTGATGTCCTGGTTCCATTTCTCTGACTCTGTGCTTCTCAGCACCTAGCTGCACATTACAATCTCCCAGAGGAGCTTTAATAAATGCAGAGGCTCCGGCCTCACCCCCAAGATTCTACTTTAATTGGTCTGAAGTGTGGCCTAGGCATCAGTATTTTTAAAAAGCTCCCCAGGTGAATGTGTAGCCAGGGTTGAAATATTGATCTAACCTAGCGAACTACTCCAATTTCATTCACCCCAGTTGTGCTTTTATAAATGCAGTTACTCTAACTGGAATTCCTTTTTATAAAATCCAATAACACTAGGGCTACCAGAGTCAATCGCAAAACAGATGTGCGCTTTCACTTTATTTAATTGCATATTTTGCTTAAATAAGTTAAGGTGTCTCATCAAAGCTTAGAAATGGTATAAGAACGTGTGTGTGTGCGTGTGCGTGTGTGTGTGGTGTGTTATTGATGATTTTTTTCCCTCAAGGGCAGAGACATAAGATTGCTGTAATTAACCAGAAGGTTCCAGGTCATTCTGATCCAATAATTAATTGATTGGCCAGGTGAAATAAATCACACAAAATATTTATTTAACCCAAGGGTAATTCTAGCTCTTCAGAACTAGCTTGTGTTAGACCTATACTGAGAAACTGGACTGACCTGGAGGCGGTTAGAGGTATGTGAGTCTGGATGAGAGGTCAGCCCTGGAGCCAAGTGCATCCCTGAAGGCCCAAGGCTATTTTATGTACTATTAGGCTCTCATTTTGGCAGCCATGAGAGGGAGGGAGACTTTCCAAGGTGCTCCATCTAAATGTGACCCAATGACGTAAGTACCCAGGAAAAGTCCAAATACTCTTATAAATCAACAAAGATTTACTTTTTCTTTATGGAAGAAACGACTTATTTTTTGATATATCGAAGAAATCTAGAGAGTTTGTTTTATTAATGAATGTCTGTAACACTATAAGACTATTAAACTTATGCTTCTCTTTTGCTAGTTTGTGTGAACTTATAAATCCCACTACCTGACATCTCACACACACACACACACACACACACACACACCCCTCACATGCACACTTCACTGAAGTTTCTGGTTGTACGTGTATGCATATACATAGACTCACACACACAATCATGCACTGCAAATAGTGTTTCAGTCAACAGACCTCATGCACGATGGTCCCCCTATAAGATTATCATACCTACTTTTGCTGTACCTTTTCTAAGTTTAGATATACAAATACTGGCAGAGCATGATGACTCATGCCTGTAATCCTAGCACTTTGGAATGCCAAGTTGAGAGAACCACTGGAGTCTGAGACCAGTCTGAGTAAGAACAAGACCCTGTCTCTATAAAAAATAGAAAAGATAGCCAGGCATGGTGGTTCATGACTATTGTCCTAGCTACTTGGGAGGCTGAGGCAGGAGGATCACTGGAGCCCAGGAGTTTGAGGTTGCAATGAGTATGATGATACCACTGCATTCTAGCATGGGGAAACCCTTTCAAAAAAAAAAAATATATATATATATATTTACCATTGTGTTACAACTTCCTATAGTATTCAGTATAGTAACATGCTTACAGTTTGTAGCCTGGAAGCAATACCATACCATATAGCCTAGGTGTGTAGTAGGCTATACCACCTAGGTTTGACTGAGTGTACTCTATGTTCTCACAATGACAAAATCCCCTAAGCATGCATTTCTCAGAATGCAGTCCCATCATTAAGTGATACATGACAGTATATATATCAAAATGGAAGCAAATGTGTAGTCCCACTCAATCTCTGGTGAT
>NW_003852455.1:3061131-3103466 GCF_000181295.1 Otolemur garnettii | reverse complement strand
CCTGTGGTCAGAACTGTGATTGCTCCAAACATCTTTGGTAAGACTGACATTCCATCAGAACATCAAGCAATTCTGTGGACCTTTGCCCTTTACCTGTTGTTTGTCTGATCTCAAGACAGACACATTGGCTCGGCGCCTATAGCTCAATTGGCTAAGGCGCCAGCCACGTACACCTAAGGTGGTGGGTTCGAATCCCCAGCCCGGACCCGCCAAACAACAATGACGGCTGCAACCAAAAAATAGCCGGGCGTTGTGGCGGGCACCTGTGGTCCCAGCTACTTGGGAGGCAGAGGCAGGAGACTCGCTAGAGCCCAGGAATTGGAGGTTGCTGTGAGCTGTAATGCCACGGCACTCTACCCCAGGCGACAGCTTGAGGCTCTGTCTCAAAAAAAAAAAAAAGACAGACACAAGTTTTTTGTCTACTTCTACTTAATATAAAAACATGTGGAATTGTCTTACAAGTTAAACTGCTATGTTTCCCCATGACAAAAGAAAGATTACCATTTCTGTAAAGGGAATGGTTTTGATCTTGCCTTCTAGCCACAGTATTTGCATTCCAGAAAAGTTTATCTGGATTAGTTAATATTCACATGAATAACTATGCTGCAGCCTAAGATTGTGTTTTTAAATAAAATTATTACCCAAAGAATGAGGGAGAAAACTTGTTCTAATAAACTAAAGATGAAAATCTCAGAAATCTGCAGAAATGTTCTCTAAACTGAATTTCTGTGATAAACTCAAGGTAAAAACAATTATTTCAGGACTAAAACAAGGCAGGAACAAACTAATTATTAAAGCTTGTTTAGGGCAGTGCCTGTAGTTCAGTGGGTAGGACACCAGCCACATACACCTAGGCTGGCAGATTAGAACCCGGTTGGGGCCAGCTAAAACCATGATGACAGCTGCAACAACAACAACAAAATAGCCGGACATTGTGGCAGGCGCCTATAGTCCTAGCTACTTGGGAGGCTGAGGCAAGAGGATTGCCTTGAGTTTGAGGTTGCTGTGAGCTGTGACACCACAGCACTCTACCAAGGGTGGCATAGTGAGACTGTGTCAAAAAAAAAAGAAGAAGAAACATCCTAAACAATGAACCTTCAAACGGAGAGTTTCATTGGTTCTTTCTCATATGAATCCAAAAGATTTGTTTCCAAAACAAATAAATAAATGAAGAAGGACGAAAAGGATTAATATGAAAAGGAGCTAATAGTATAGTTTCCAGAGCGGGAAATAATTTCCTTTTTTTCTTACGTATAATAATATGTAGTCTGAGCATGGGGTCAGAAGTAACCTGATGAAAATGGCTTTCTAATTTCTAAGAAATTAGAAGATTTCTGTCTGATCCTATAAGCATTCCTTTTTTTTTTTTTGAGACAAAGTCTTACTCTGTTGCTCCAGGCTAAAGTGTCATGGTGTCTTAGCTCATGACAACCTCAAACTCCTAGGATCAAGCAATCCTCTTGTCTCAGCCTCTCTGAATAGCTAGGATGACAGACGTCCGCCACCATGTCTGGCTAGTTTTTCTATTTTTAGTAGAGATGGGGGGTCTCACTCTTGCTCAAGCTGGTGTCAAACTCCTGAGCTCAAGCCAACCCACCTGCCTTGGCCTCCCAGAGTGCTTAGGATTACAGGCATGAGCCACCGCACCACACTAGGCCTATAAACCTTCTTTGAGCACTTACCAGGTACCTGGCAGGCACTGGACTAAGCAAAAAGAGACCAAGACTTTGGTCTTAGACCAAGACTCAGCCACCTTCCTCAGGAGGTCCCTGTCAGGTGGCTTTGCTTGTAGTGAAGACTCGTCCGAGGAATCAGTGCAGTCATGGTTTCACAGCCAATCAACCCAGTTGCTCACAACTTGAAGTTGGGGCATGTGGGATTATTTGGACATGCTGCCAGCTTTGAATGATAGCCAATTTTTATGGCTAATGTTGGGAATTAATCTGACATAGTCAACAGTTCAAATCCAAACAAAAGATTCCTCAGAGCCACCCATGGGCCAGAATTCACAGGAGGGTTCAGACAGGAATAAATCAGGGTCCCTGGTCCTCCAGAGATTCCCAACCAAGTTTCCAGATAAAAAAAGAAAGCTAGATGGGTAACTTTAAGGGTACCACATTGCATGTGGCAAGTAAAGACTGCCTACTAATTGGCACTTCCCAAGAGAAACTACATAAAGAGACTTTTGAAATACTTTGGAAGAATGACGTGATGCTTCAAAAGCACAGTAGGTCAAAACACCAAAAAGACAAATTAGCTTTGCCAACCACTTAGTGAATGGCCTCTCTTTCAGCACCTTGGGCTAATTAAAAAGTAGATATTAACTGATGAGATTCTCTTATCTGTAATATGAACACTTTACCCTTTGCAGACAAGTTTTAGAAGCTATCAACTTGTAACTTAGGCTATTCAAGGAAAGCAAAATACTGAGGCATTTGAATTTAAAATAAAGATACAAGTAAAAGCCTAACTAACCACTCTGGGCAAAAAGCATCAGTATCTTTTAAAGGAAATGCTACTTAATGGCTTGCTTTTTCTTATGCCAACCATCCATATAGTTAATCTACCATGTGTTTCCCACCCAGCCTGCCTGGATCTCATACCCATTCAGCACTGTCTGGGACTCTTCTGTGAATGGGTCATGATTGCAGGTTCCCAACTAGTCTGGAAAACTCTGACACTAGAGGTCTCATCTCCTGTGCTTCTGACTCCCCTATCCGCCACTGCTCCCTCATACAAGGTGGTTTATATGACAGGGGTGGGGCCTGATCTGACAGTGGAAATCTTGGACTCAGACTAGAAGGCCTGAAGACCATACCCAGTGTGATCACTAACTAGCAATTGACTTTGGAAAATTGACTTTTTCCTATCTGGGCTTTAGTGGCCCTCTATAAAGTAAAGAGGCTAGGTTAAATATTTTGGGGGGCCCGACCCTAATATTCTATGACTATGTGCGCACACGTAGACCACCTTACACCTCACTTTTCTTTTCTTCTTCCTGTATTTGTGAACCAGCAGGCCACTGTCCCATTTTAAATGGAAGAAACACCAACCTCAAATTATTGCTGTTAGACCTCTCCAGATACATGCTCCTACAACTGGCATTTTATTCTAACAATATCAACAAGAAATTGACCCCACCTCCCGCTGATACAAAACTGACCAAAACACATGCCTAATTATTTGCAATTTATAGGACAGTCTCACATCCAGTCCCCTAGGATTTTATGATAACCTGCTATTTTACAGAGTAGAGCCAAGTAAGTTCTCTCTGTCCACAGAAACCAGCTGCCCTCTCCTTGAGGGACTGCAGGCCAGCTGTGCGTCCTTCTGCTCCAAGTGGAAGGCAGGAAGGAGTAGTTAGAGTTTACAATGAGCAAGAAGAGATGGAGTGAGAAGAAGGGAAAGGAGGAAGGGTAGCTATATGCTTGATACTGGGGACAAGCCCCCTAGCCTTAGTCGGAGGCGGCTCACAGTGCCTTACACCTCCTGGGATTTAGAACCTGTGGCCGATTCTTCTGACCCTCCGTCACTTCCCTGCCCTCTCTTGCCCTTTCCCCTGCTATGGCTTCCCTACAAAGAATGTCCTTTGCGATCTCTCCAGCTGTTTGATCTTTTTAAATGTCTCTCACTTGTCTGTGGTATGTGTTGCAACCAAAAAATAGACCTCGGGCATTCAGGATGGGAAGAGTATTAAATGGCAAAGGCCGGCCTCATGCCAGGGTGTGGGCAGCTCCGAGATAGCTATGATGACCAGATGTCCCGGATTTGCTGGGATGGTCCTAATTTAAAACATTCTAGTCTCTTGTCCCCATAAGTGCCTTCACACTTGTCAGACCATGTGTCCCTATTTGGGGCTTGGAAAATATAGTTACCACATGGATACCCAATATCCAAGTGTCAAACTGGCCCAGTGTCAGCATAATGGGGTGGAAAGAGTATATATATTGGAGCCAGATGCATCGTGGGTCAACCAGCTCTGCCACTTACTATTGGGTGGCTTCAGGCAGTTTTTAATCTTTCTTAGCCTGAGCTTCTTCATCTCAAAACTGATTAGTTTCCCCATTAAGCCAGCTCCACAGGTTTTATCTTAATGAGAAGCCACCACTCATAGACTCTTGGTATCTTGCAACCAAGTGTCATCTTGGCTTCTGTCATCTCATTTAGAATACCTGGGATTTTGGTCAAATCTGTTGCATCTCTATTTAAAGCATTAACTTAAATATATAGCTCAGGGCACCATCTTAAGCAGCCATGATAACAGTAACCAAAATACCCAAACAGATATAAAATGTCCTTCTTTCTTCTTGCCCATTCACTCTAAATCCCCCATTCCTCAAGACTCAATTCAGATCCACTGTTCCCTGACAGTTTCCTGTGGGTTGATCCTGTCCCAGCCAGGTCAGAAGTCTAATCTGAATGCTGCTGTAGGCTCTAGGCGACTTCAGGCTCTCACTCCCTGGGATCCACTGGCCATATCTCCAACATGTCCTTCCACACCTCCCTTGAGTTCCTCTCCCCACCTAATGTTCAGGGGCCAAGGTGCACAATGGAAGGGGGACCCACTATGGACCCTGAAAAGTGCCACATCAGAGCCCAGCACCCTACCAAACTACTATGTGACCTGACTTTTCCCAGTCTCAGTACCATTGCCTAAAAACTAGAATGGGGCTGCCCATATCCTGTATGGGCAGCATTTTCATGTCATTTAAAAGCACTTACTCCTCCACGCCCAAATTATCTTCAGTAACTATTTCTAGGCACATCAATTCCAAAGTTGGCATTTAAAACCCTTCAATCTGACCATATACCATGCCTCTCACACTTATTTCCCATCCAGCACATGCCTTCTGTACCAGCCATGTCAGGTTCCCCACTGTTTGCTGGCCCCCACCTCAGCAGTTGTCCCCATGCTTTCCCTTTCACCAGGCACACCCTCTGAATCGCCATCAGAGCTCTTCTTCCCTGGGGCCTTCCTAGACTGAGTCATCCCCTTTCCTCACTGCTAAGGACTGAATTGTCCCCAAAACTAATAAAGTTGAAACCTTAGCCCCCAATGTATTTGGAGACAGGCCTTTACAGAAGTAATTAAGGGTAAATGAGGTCACAAGGGTGGGCCCCTGGTCTGATAGCATTAGTGGCTGTATGAGAAGAGACATGAGAGCACTTTCTGCCCTGTGAAGACACAGTGAGAAGGGAGCCTTCTACAAGCCTGGAAGGGTGGCCTCACCAGCACACAAATCTGCTAACACCTTGATTGTGGACTTCTTCACTTCCAGAACTGTGAGAAAATAAACGTCTGCTGTTTAAGCTACTAGTCTATGGTATTTGAGCAAACATACATACACACGCACCCCTACTATGTGTCGACCACTATATACCCAATATCAATTGAATTTATCTCCATTTTACAGGTGAAAAAATGGAGGCTTAGATTAAGTAACTTGCCCAGGGTGATACACGTGGTAAGTGAGATTCTAAGCCAGTGATAAACTGCATTGACAGCACACATTTGCTCATCTATTCAGCCAACATATAGAGCAGCTGCCATAAGCAGAACCCCAAATTAGTGTCTGTGGGGAATATAGAAAGGAGAAACTGCAGAAGTAGGGAGAGGACAGGTGAGTCATGAGTCATAAGTGGCCCCAAATATCATAAAAAGGAGTCATAATCAAGTGCTTTAGGAGTTCAGAAGAGACAGCAGTTGTACCCTGCTTGGGCCAATCTGGGAAGGCTTCCACAGAAAAGAGGACCTCAGGACCAGACATTGAAGAACAAGCAGGAGCAAGGTGCAGAAATGCAGAGGTCCTAGGGGAGGGCTGGGATGCAGTGATTTCACTAACCGGGTCCAAAAGCTTCCAGGGTGGCAAATCCCAGACGGACAGGCTGAAATAACAGGGACCTGACTTGTAGCATAAGGCTGATTTCCCGCAAAGCTGCTGGGGTCCCAACACCCGTGGTTTGTTCCCACCCCATCTGCCTCAACTTCTCTGTATGGCAAGAACTCAGTTAGTGGCACTAGACTGCAGAGAAGGGGCCCCATGCCTAGGAAGGGACAGTCAGGGTGTGGCAGAAGATGCGCTAAGCTTGGATTCCAACACTAGCTCTGCTGCCACCCAGCAGGGTGACCTTGAATATGTCTCCCTGTATGGCTGAGCTTAGAAGGCCTTGGCCTGGGTGACATCTGAGCGCATGTGATTCCCAGACTCTGGGCTGGAGGGGAGGAAGACAGCACCGGGCTATGCAGATCTCTTGCCTAGCTCCAGAGGAAACAGTTCTGACTGGGAGGAGCAGGCAGAGTGGGGCCTCCAGACCAAAGCGCTGTGATTTGGCCTCAGGACGCCTGGTCGGGGCTAGGAAGGTGCTTGTATCGTACAACCCCAGTGGGGAGAGCCACCTCTTCCGTCAAACCACAGCCCCTCTCCGCCCTTAATTGCAGGCCCTTTCAGAAGGAGGTCGGAAGGCCGCCGCAGGCAACAGGGCCGGTCTCAAGGGACAATCGTCACCTAATGAAACGGAGGAATGTGGAGGGCAGGAAAAGCACCGTGCTAGGACGCCCCTTCCCGCCGCCGCCGCCTCCGCGGGTGGCCCCCGGGGCCGGGGGAAAGCCCCCGGGTCGCGGGCCCAGCTGGCAGGGCGCGTGGGCGCGGGGACGCGGGGGCGCGGGGCGGGCGGCGCGCGCTCGGAAGTGCCCCCAGGCGGCCTCCGCGGCAGGCGGCTCCTGTTTCCCGGCTCCCGCCCGGGCGGGCGCGGGGCAGCTGCTGGGAGGTGAGCGGAGCAGCGTTTTCCCACAGTCTGGGGCGGTGACACATGGCGCTCACACATTCCACAGCCGGCGGCCGCGCCAGGCCTGGCCGCGAGTCAAGGCAGCGCCGGGAGCTGCCGACGAGCAGGTTCCAACTTTGGCACCCGCCGCGCGGCCTTCCCGCCTTCCCCTCGCCGGGAGGGGGCGGGAAAGGGAGGGGAGCGGGGACGCGGACGGGCCAGCGCTGGCCTGCTTAACCCTTGAACATCTAGACATCTCTCCTGCACAGAAAAGTTTTGATTCCCGGCGTGTGGCTAACCCAAGTGCTGAATAAATGTGGAATGAGTGAACGAATGAATCAACGCACCAATAAACAAGCCAATGAATGCGTACGCTCTCACTACCTTTTCCTAGCAGCACACACAGAATGCTTGTACAATAACAACTGGCCTATACAGGTTTTTGCAATTTCCAGAGATCCCCAACTCTGACTCTCTCCATTCATTCTTGAAAGAACCGTGAAAGAAGGAAAATGTTGGCATCTCCAATTTATAGCAAGGAAAATTGGACTCCGGGAAGAATTGATGTGCCAGGGGTGGTGCTGCTCTTGCTTAGAGATTCAGCTAAGAACTGTCAAAGAGATGTGGAATGGGGGGGGGTACGCTCCATCCCCCCTGTCCCCACTGAAACTCATTTACCTCTGGTCTGTTAGGAGTGTGCTCACCCATCTCCAGCCAGGACTCCCTCCCCCAAATCTCTACTTATAGATGGACTGTGGAAGCCTCCATCACAGCCCGTTTTCCCCACCCACTAACAGACACAAAACAATTAGAAAACTGCTCCCCCCCTAAAAAAAATAAACGGGCCTTCTGATTTGTTCTTGGGAGATGGCAGCATTCCGGTACTCTGCTTCCCTTGGGCTTCTGTGTGAACTCCTCATGACCTCTCCAGCTTTGTTAGAACTGCATCTGACTGCCCAGGCTGCCTTCATTCACTTAAAATCCCACTGAGCAAGCAACCCACTGAGCATCCCACAGGGGAGCTGCCCAGACCCCAGGGAACAGGAAGGCTCTGTCTTATGCACATTGCCTTTAATTCTCACAACAGCCTATTGAGGTGGGTGGTATTATTGCCTTGGTTCATACCAAAAAGAATGGAAACTTTAAGAAGTGAAATCACTTGCCTAGGGTCACATAGCTATGGATGCACTTGACCCCAGCCAGGGTTTTCTAACTACCAGACAGATCTCAAAGTTGAGATGCAGTTCAGATTACATTCTATGCACACATGCTCTTCTCCCACTCCTCGTAGCACACGCACGCACACATGGGCACACACACACAGACCTGCCCAACCTTCCCCAAGTAGAATCATACTTGGATCCTCAATGTGAGAATCTGGTAGAATTTTTCAAACTCACTTTTGGTCTATGAAATAAACTACCTTTACCTTCTTACTCCATAATTGATATGGCCTCAATCATTACAACATAATCAAGGGACAAAGATGTCAACCCTGGAGATTCATGGTCAGTTAGAAACATTCAACTGAATTCAGTCAATTAGTACTTTCTGTGACCCTACTGTAGGTGCCAAACAGCTATCAAAGAGCTTCTGAAGATGAAAGAGTCAACCAAGAGCAGAAGAGGAAGAGGAGGAAGAGAAGGTAGAAAGAAGACAATTCAGAAGACTCACAGTCTCCATCTGGGGCTCCCAATTAGGCAGATTGGAAAGACGCATAAAGAGACAATTACATGACAGTATGACAGGAGAGGTTTGAACCAGTGGAGGTAGGAGTGCAGGTAGTTGACTGCCAGGAACAGTTCCCTAAGTAGGTGACATTCATGTTAGGTCTTTACCTTAGTTTGAGCTGCTATAACAAAATTTCTCAGACTAGGTTATTTATTTACTTATAGATACAGGGTCTCATGATATTGCCTAGGCTGGAGTGCAGCAGTTATTCACAGGCACAATCATTGTGCACTACAGTCTAGAACTGTTGTCCTCAAGTGATCTTCCCACCTCAGCCTCCAGAGCCTGGGACTACCAGCATATGACACCATGTCTGGCTTGGGGTAATTTAATAATAATAATGATAATGATAAATGGACATTTATTGACTTGGGGTCCCAAAGACTGAGAAGTCCAAGATCAAGGAGCTGGCTTTTTTTTTTTTATTTGAGACAGAGTCTCAAAGCTGTTGCCCTTAGTAGAGTGCAGTGTCCTCACAGCTCATAGTGCACTTACTATACTTTACTTAACCTTACTATAATTGTTTTAATAATATCAAAAACGAATGATCTACTGAGACATGCAACAACTTAGATGAATCTCAAACCTCCAACTCTTGGGCTCAAGTGATCCTCTTGCCTCAGTTTTTCTATTTTTAGTAAAAATGGGGTCTTGCTTTTCGCTCAGGCAGGTCTCAAACCCATGAGCTCAAGCAATCTACCCGCCTCGGCCTCCCAGAGTGCTAGGATTACAGGCATGAGCCACCGCGCCTGGCCAAGGAGCTGGCATCTTATGAGGACCCTCTTGCTGCATGATCCTATGGCAGAAAGACAGAGAGAAATAGAAAGAATAAAAGGGGACCTGATTCTTTCTTTTGCAGCAAACCTACTTCTGTGATAATGGCATTAATTGATTCACCCTTGTGGCTTAATCACCTCTCATTAGGCCCTATTTCCCAACACTCTAGCGTTCAGAATTAGTTTCCAACACATGATTTTGTGGGAATATATTCAAGCCATATCACTCTGGAAGAATGAATCATTTACCAGATGGAGGCAGTGGGGAAGGCCACCCCAAGGAAAGGAAACATGACCTGATTTATAAATCACAAATTCAAACTTAATTTGATGTCACCAAAACTTAAAAAGGTCTGCTCAGTAAAAACATATGTAGTACCATCAAAAAATAAATAAATAAACAGATGAACTACAGACCAAAAATAAATAAATAAATAAAATTCACAAAAACATATATTTGAAAAAGGACTCACTATAGTTGTTTACATCCTTGCACAATAAGAACTCTTGTCACTCAATAGTAAAAAGACAATCAAAACTTTTTTTAATGATCAAAGACTAAACAGTTGCTTTATAAAAGAAGATATACAAGCAGGCAGCGCCTGTGGCTCAAAGGAGTAGGGCACCAGCCCCATATGCCGGAGGTGGCAGGTTCAAACCCAGCCTTGGCCAAAAACTGCTTAAAAAAAAAAAAAAAAAATGGCTCAGCGCCTGTGGCTCAAGCGGCTAAGGCACCAGCCACGTACACCTAAGGTGGCGGGTTTGAATCCCCAGCCCGGGCCCACCAAACAACAATGATGGCTGCCGCCAAAAAATGGCCGGGCGTTGTGGTGGGCGCCTGTGGTCCCAGCTACTTGGGAGGCTGAGGCAGGAGACTCGCTTGAGCCCAGGAGTTGGAGGTTGCTGTGAGCTGTGATGCCATGGCACTCTACCCAGGGGGATAGCTTGAGGCTCTGTCTCAAAAAAAAAAAGAGATATACAAATGACCAAAAGAAGATATAACAAATACATGTGAAAGCACTTAGCATCATCGGTCAGAGAAATGTAAATTAAAACTATGCGATACCACCACACACCCACCCGAATGACTAAAATTAAAAACTAACAACCCCGGATGTTGGAGTGAAGCGATTGGAACTCTCATATGTCATTAATGCAAATGTTACGTGGTACAACCACTTTGAAAAACTTAGCATTTCTTTAAAAGTTGAACATACTCCTACCTGTGGTCTACTGGCAAATGTTTAACAATGGGTTGTCTGTAAGAGAAACAAAGCCCAATTTGTAGATTGGCTGATTTCCCTGGTGTAAATACTTCCACCACGGCCGATTTCAAGCTCTGATTTCAAATGACGTCACTGAAAGCCAAATTGGGAAGAGATGAGCACAAATGGCTCTTACCAACCAGTTCCAGCTTACCCCAGAACACCATTGTATCTGCCCTGTGACCTAGCAACACTACTCGTAAGCATTTATCTAAGAAAAACAAAAACAGAAGTCCACCAAAGCCTCCTGCACAAATGTTTATAGCAACTTTCCTTGTTATAGCTGCATACTGGAAACAACCTAGATGCCATCACGAGAGAATAGGTAAATAAGCTTCACTATATTCATACAATGGAATACTACTCAGTGACAAGAATGAATGATCTACCAAGACATGCAGCAACTTGGATGAATCCCCAAAATACCAAGTTGTGTGACAGGCTAGACAGGGTGGCTCATGCCTGTAATCCCAGCACTCTCAGAGGCCGAGGCAGACGGATTGCTAGAGTTTAGGAGTTTGAGACCAGCCTGAACAAGAGCAAGACTCCGTCTCTACTCGAAGAAAAACTGAAGCAAGAGGATCACTTGAGCCCAAGAGACTGAGGTTGCTGTGAGCTAGGATGAAGTCACAGCACTCTACTCAGGGTAACAGAGTGAGACTCTGTCTCAAAAAAAAAAAAAAAAAAGAAGCTGTGTGAGAAAAGAAAAGGCAAACATGAGAACATCCTGTTTGCATTTATAGAATAGTCAAAACTAACCAGTGGTGACAGAAATCAAGTCGTGTTATCTCACAAGGGTACAAGTGACTCTAAAAGTGGAATATAAACGTCTTAACACAATAACTGAGAAAATGACTATGTTAACAAGTTTGATGACAATATTTGAGATTGTATATGAAAACACCACACTGTACCCCATGATTGCATTGATGTACACAGCTATCATTTAATAAAAAAGAAAAAAAAAGAAATCAAGTGGTGTTTGCTGAGTGGAGGTGGGGACTAACCGAGGACTTTCTGGGGAGGAAGAAATGTTCTGGACCTTGACATGTATTGATCAAAATAGAACCTGTAAGATCTGAGCATATATATTTTCACTATATTTTATGTGATATATATTTCACTATATTTTCACTATATTTCACTATATAGTGAAAATATATATAGAGAGAGAGACAGAGAGAGAAATATATATATATATTTATCAATTATGCATTTAAATGAAAAGCCTAGATTCCTCCTCACTTGGATAGCCAAGAGACCTTAGGAACAGGGGATCACAGACCAGTGTGGAGGCTAAAAAACAGCTGGCTCAGCACCTGGACTCAGAGTAAACTGTGTTTCTCCTACTTGGCAAAATCACAAAAGCATTACTTGCTTTGTTGCCCCTGCTTTTGGTTACTAGGTCCCCAGGGTTGAGTATAGGCTGAGCAGGCAGAGGGCACTGAGGTCAGCCTGGCCTTGTCCTCTCCTCAGCTCAGTTTCTCCATCCCTTCCCCCAGAATCCATTTTTGGGAAACTTGCAATGTTATTCTGCCCCCAGTTTTGTTCGTTCCCTCCCATTTTCCCCCGTGCTTCCTCTCTCCCATCCTCAACCTCATCCCTCTTCTACCTAAATACTCTTACAGAGTTGTATGATAATTATTTAATAGTCCGGGGCCGTCAGGAATCCCTGTCCCCCAAGAGTTCTACAAGTCACTCCAGTATAAAAATCATTTAGTAACTAGACAGAGGTTATCCAGTGTGTTGATCTGAGTTACTCGAACTCTTTGAGCTTCAATTTTCTTATTTGCAAAATAGGGGAAATAATTCTGACTTGTCTATTTTAGGGGAAAATGAGAACTTGTGAAAGCATTGGCATATAGGGGGAATTTAAGTTTTGGGGCCAGTTTCTTTCTTCATATTTCATTGTAATTAACCTTACTATAATTGTTTTAATAATACCATCATTTTAAAGAGATGGAGTCTCGCTCTGTTGCCCAACCTGGAGTGTAGTTAGTGGTGAGCTCATAGCTCCCTGCAGCCTTGAACTTATGTAATCCTGCTGCCTCAGTCTCCTGGGTCTAGGACTACAGGGGGAAATCTCCACCACACTAGGTCTTAATGATGACACTTTAAAGAGTTGGCGCAACTCTCCCAAGTCACGTATCAGATGAAGAGAAAAGGCAAAATTTCAGCCCCAGTCTCGGCTGTTCTCTCCCATCCTCAGTCCCCGGTACTCTCCCAGGAGAAAAGCCATCTGGCCCGGGGCACTGCAACCAACTCCACCCACTCATGCTTCCAGTCCAGAAATTCTAGCAAAATAGCACAGGAGGGCCAGGTGCAGGAAGGTGGAAAGGCTGTTGTCTCACACAAAAATAGTAAAATTCTGTTCACACCCTTCTAGCTCCCACCTCTTAATTAGTTTCTTATGAGCATAAAGTCTCCTTGAGTTTTTAAAGTTTTATATAGAATTACTTGTAGCATTCTTGGAGACTAAGTGTGAGGAATTGTAAAACTTCACATAACACACAGTTTCCTTTTGCTTTTCCATATTTTATCCGCACACTCCTTCCCTTAACAAAACCTGCTGGTCACTGGCTAGCAGCTCCCCAGACCTCCCTCCTCTGTGTCTTCCATCTCATTCTCTCGCTGGTGTAGACATGACCAGTTCCTTCCATTACTGCCAGGACTCTCCTTTGCCTTGCTCCTCAGAGCCAGTGTTTCTTTGGTCCTCTTTCTTACTCAGCCTTCCTTTCTGACTTCTCGATACTCTCCCTGTGCCTGTGTTCTGCCCCATCCCCTTCATCTCCACACAGTTCTCATCCTTCAGAACTTAGCTCAAAAGCTGGCTGCTCCAGGAAGCCTTCCCCGCTGTCTCCTGCTAGAAGTGTTCTCTCCTTTCCTCAGAGCCTTGGGCCACCTTTCCAAACCTCCTTGTTATGGCACCATCTCTGTCCACCTCCTGCATGAACAGACCTGGAGCTTGTTGAATTGAAGGGTGATGGATAGGAGGATGGATGGATAGATAAACAGGCTTGGGCATGCACGCACATGTGCATGGGGGGGGGGGATCTATGAATTGCTGAGTGTGGAGACAGATAACAGACAAGCAATATTTCTGAGACCTGTAAGACATACTCATACCTGGGTTGCAGCACTGTGCTAATATATTTACTTGTTCAGTGTTTATTCGATAGCTTCTTGTCTATCCATCCGCAATTTATTTCTGATCCAAGGGACAGGTATTTGGGAATATTTAATTCAGCTTGTATCTCAAATCCTATGCCAATGTTTACAGATGTATCTGATGTATTACAACCAAACACATTTTAATTCGTTCCCAACCTGAAGCCGGAGGAGTTTTTAACTAGCATTCAAAAGTAGGCATCAATATGTTTCTTCTTTCTGCCCTTTGGGTCCCTGCTGCATGGGATGTCACCCTCCAACTGTTCACTTTTCAGAGGAGTAAACCAAGGTCTGGAGAGAGAAAGTGGCCAGCCCAAGGTCAGAGGTAAAGGGAGCCTAAAACTCTGGGTCTTGACTCTCAACTCCTTGCTATTCCTTTGTACCTTAAAACTTAAAGTCAAAGGGCTGGCTCTGTCATTCTAGGTATGTTTCAAACCTTAGTGAAAAGCAGGAAGATTTGGGGAAAAAAATCCAACACTTTTCTGGAGAGAGGTAAGATGTCTGCATTAGAGATTAGTTCTTAGTTTAACATTAGATTTGAGATCTTTACTTTCCAAAGTCTCTTTCGTACAATGAAGAGAAAGATACTATCCTCCTTATTCCTTCCCAGGGCCTGTGGAAGATTCCAGAGTTGTATTTACACAGTTAGTTCCTTTCTGATTTAGAAAATGAAGGATTGGAGACCTCCGTGCTGTCTGTCAGTTCTGGCTTTCCTTCTCAGCAGAACTCCTAACATCCATGAGGACTTGATAACATTACAAAGAACTGCCCTATTAGCAGGCTGAGAATTAACCATTTCCCTGCTCTGGCAATGCAACTACTTCCTATAGTTTTTGTAGAATGAGATACCCAGGTAAGCCTCTGGGCACTATTCATTTCTCTGACATGCTGGCTCTGGCTTCTCTGTCCCAAAATACAGCTTGACAGCACTTCCCAGGAGTTTCTAAAACTTTGTTCCCACGTTTCCTGAAACACCTTCAGTTCTGTTTTTGTATTATAATTTCTCTTTTTTTTCTTTGGTATTACAATCTCTTCATGATTGTGGTTCAAAACCCCAGCTCTCTCCACTAAAAAAAATACCACTCTTTGCCTCATCATTGTGTGAATAACAAAGAACACGACTTACCTCTGCATTGTAAATACACCCAGAGACTATTCACGGGTATTAAAAACATGTTTTTAATTGTTCTTTTCCCCTCGGCAAATGCAAAGTTAATAGGAAGAAAATGGAAGAATAGCCAGAGAATGGGGGCATCACAGAGGGTGTCTCTGCAAGAATTAACGCCCAAGTGGCAATTATGACTGGTCAGCCAACCTGAAATGTGTCTTGCTTTTATGAATTTCCAATCAATACCCGAAATGCCAGAAGTTTCTTTTCAAAAAAAAAAAAAAAAAAAAGAGTGAGGGAGGAAGGAAGGAGAAATCCAAACAGTGGACAAAAACAAGGCAGCTGTGGCTTCCCACTCCAGCTTGTAAGGCGGCGACAATGGTGAGAAATCAATGCCCAGAACCACAAGGCAGCTTTCAGACACCTCTTGACCCTGTCACTTCCTGGGTAATTAAGAGGCACTACAGTTCCGTGTCACTGTCAGGGGCTGAATGTATATCGATAGATAGATATATATGTTCTTAAAAGATTCTTTTGCTACAGCCGTGGTTAGGATCCTGCCAATGAAAAGGGGGAGAAGAAAGGCATTTTGTCCCGAGTGCAGTGAAAGGAAACATGAAAGGAGAAACCTAAATTTTTCAGCACAGTCTGCTCCTGACATGGGAAAATGGCGCAGACAAGAATAGATGGCTTGTTCGCTGTTGGTTTTTTTCTTCCTTCCCTTGACAGATTATCTCTGTGAATGTGTTGTAGGCGGCAGGGTACCCCTCCCTCTCTGTGTTCGTCTTCCAATACCTTAAGAGTAAGAATGCAAACCCTGAGGTCTACAAGGCAGGCTGAGTCAATGCTTTGCTTCGTGGGGCCCCCAACTGGTGCTACTTCCCTTTTCTGGGCCTCAGTTTCCCCAAATGAAGAAAACTGGACTAAAGCTTCTTTGGAGCATTTTCCAGGGCTGGCCTTCACTGAGGCCATGAGAGATAGGTTTTGGCTTCTGAGCCTACCAATGAAACAGAGGTACACAGAATACTGGGTGAGCAGAAGTGGCCTCCCTATTCCTGCCTGCCAAATACCAACTATCAAAGCCACCCAAACACGTAGGAGCCCAAAGGCCAGGACAATGGAAGGAGGTCGTACCAACCCACTGCAAAGAGGAAAGCTCTAAAGATTCTTTGCCAACTCTGACTCTGATGATTCTTTGGTGAGTCTGTACACTTCTCCAGTGGCCCTTACAGGGGGTGGCCAGAGCCTGCTTTGTAAGTGGATATAAGTCTCCTCTCCACCATGAACAGGGAGCTCCCTCCCAGGCCCTCACTGAGTATCTCTCCATCCCTTGTAGCACTGAGCCTGGGCCCAGCATACAAGAGGTGCTCAGTGAATGTTTATTAAGCTCATATCTGACTCTAAAGATGCAGCAGAAAAAAGGAGCTTGCTCTTAATGGGGTGCCTCAGTGAATCACTTTCACCTAAAGCTGAGATTTCTGTTTCAGCAGAACTAGTTGCTTCACTAAGTTTAAGGTAACTGAAATTACTTACGGAAGGCAAGAACTCAGTTCTATCATCTCTCTCTGTCCATAATAGTTACTGGGTGTATAGACCAGTAAAATCTGATGGAAGGAATGGATGACATCACACACTGAGGTCTTGCTGCTTGGTGTGCCAACTCTGTCTCTCGGCATACAAGTCATGTATATGGTGACTGCCCCTGGAACACCTATCAGTGTGGCCCAAGGACATTCTCTGTGGGGGTGTTACATGTACACACTTCCTGGCAGGCTGCAAATGCTCCATAAGGGGTCCTGGCTTATCACACCAAAGATGCCCCCCTTCACTCTTGGGATATCAAAAGGACAAACTTACCGGTAAGTGTGAAAGGGAATTACATTAACCTAGAAGGAAAGTACGAATTCGTTATCATAATAGTATGTTTGTAACTCAGGTGAAGCTTGTCTCCATGGTCTCTCCAAGTCACTGGCCAGGTGCTGTGTTTTAAAGCCTTCTGGCTGAACTGAAGAATCTGGCTCCCCAACAACCTGGCTTCCTCTGCAGAGCCCCATGAGGGGAAGGCACCACCCAGTGCAACCCACTCTTGGTAAGGACAGGCTCTCCCTGGGTGCCAAGTGATCACTATTCCTTCAGCCTCTTGGCCCCCTTTCCTTCTGGCTGGCTCACAGCCCTTTCATTTGTTCTCACAGTGGCTTGAGGAACAAATGGGACAAGTATTACTAGCCCTAGGGTAGCTCAGTGGCTATGGAGCCCTTGGAATGTGGCTAGTGTGAGTAAAGAACTGAGGTTTTTATTTTATTACACTCTAACATAAACAAATCTAAACAGCTACACATGTCCGACAGCTACTATGCTGGACAGCACAGATTATACCCACTCCTACAGTCTAAAAAATTTATAAACCTCAGGTAGTGCCTGAGGCTCAAAGGAGTAGGGCACTAGCCCCATATGCTGGAGGTGGTGGGTTCAAACCCAGCCCAGCCAAAAACTGCCAAATAAAAATAAAAATAAAAATTTTATAAACCTCCAAGTATTGTGGGAATTGATAAAAGTCCTGAAAGTCTGAATTAAACAATAAAGGAGCCAGCTAAAAGGAGGAAGAGGCTTCTTAACTCTCACTTGGTGACCACCCAGGATTGTATTGTCAAAGTCCATTAGTACCTGCCCAGAGGTGGAGGCAGGGCCTGCCCAGAGGTAGCTGGCCGCAGCATGCCCCACCTCCAGGAAGCCTCTTCTCCTTTCAGCGCCCTTGGCATGCACTACCCTGAGTCACCACCCCCATCCTAGCACTGATGGCAACACATAGGGTGTTCCCCATGTGCAGAGCAGCTCTGCTGGACTGCGAGCTCCCTGGCTGGGGTCGCCCAGCACTAATACCTCCCTCCAATTCCCAGCCTAATCCCTGGCACATAGCAGGTGCTCAGAATTTGAACGAAATTCCCAAATGCAATTCAGGGGTTGTTATAGCTATGGACTGAATGTTTATTTTGCCCTCATATGTTGAAACCTAATCCCCAGGGTAGAGAAAGTTTCGGGGAGGGCCTACAGGAGGTAAAAAGGTTTAAATGAGGTCATGAGCATGGATCTCCCTTGATGGGATTGCTGCCCTTATAAGGAGAAGAGACCAAATCCCTCTCTCTCTGCTATATGAGGTTACGATAAGAAGGTGGCTTATCTGCAAACCAGGAAGAGTCCTCATCAGACACCAAATTGGCCAGCACCTTGATCTTGAACTTCCCAGCCTCTAGAACTATGAGATAGAAATGTCTGCTGTTTAAACCACATAGTCTATGATATTTGGTTATAGCAGCTGACCAAAACAGCATCTTTAGGAAGAAACAATTTGGCATAACCTTTTTGACATACACTCATTAAAGCCAAACACCAAAAAAGACATTTTACCATGTGTCTCCCATGAGGACTATAAAGCAAAGAAAGAACCAGTCCCTGTTCTGAGAAGAACCCAGTACAGTGAGAGAAATGACCAACTGCAGAAGTGAGGATAATCCCAGACATAAAGCAATCCGTGTCCCACAAGAGCAGTCTCTGCATAGATGGAGCCCTTGGAAACATCAAAGGAAAGGGAGATGGGTCACCACTAAAATCAGGGGGAGGGAACAGGAAGGGACAGCTTCCTGAAGAAAGTGGGGCAGCTGAGCCAGGTCCAGAGGGATCAGGTGGATGTGCTTGTGCTGAAATGAGACTGCGTGGGAGCAAAGAGAGGAGGCTGGGGGTGGTGGTGGGGGTGGGGGTGAGGGGCGGGGAGGGACAGGCTTGTCTGCGTCTGAGCATGGTAGGGAGTCTAGCCTTTTACAGCAGCACTGTACAAGCAGGCTGGAAGAAGCTCTGCTCTGGCTGAAGCACTGTTCCCCACCCACCCCCGTGGCTCCCAGGAGCTCAGGTTTAAAACCATAAGGAACTGGGGTATTTTGTATTCTAATCTCCCCCACCTCCACTTCAGTGAATCCCCTGTCTCACAGTCCCACCCCTTTCACAAGGAGTGTGGGTGGACAGCTAGACAACCAATGTGGCCTCCCAAGTGGCTGTGGGAAAGGGCTGGGTCGTCTACTCCCCTCACTCTCTTCCGCCCGCTGTGAAATCCGCATCAGCTGGAGATGCCCAAGAGATCTGTTACCATCTGTTCTGGGCACGGTGGGTGAGAAAGCCTCGGGACCCGCGAGGCCAGCCTGGGGCTGGGGGCAGGGAGGAGCCCACCGCAAAGGCACATTCAGCCAACTCTGGGAACAGCTGCCCAGCCATGGGGCCAGCAGCTCTCAAACCACCCATTTTGAAGCCTGGTTGCTAATGATGCAATTGAGTTCATCAGAAAAACATCTGTTCTGAATGACAGAAACATTGGGTATGTTCTGGGGGAAGCTTGCCAGAGCCAGGGCTAAGTAGCCAAGACCCCTGATGTCCCCAGGAGACCCAAAACTACCCTCCAGACTTTATCCAACCATCTCGAACTAGTATCCTCTGAGTCCTCAGCCAGGAACTCAGGGCGGAGGCTCCTTCTCAGCAGTGTGGCTCCCTGCTAGCTCCCTGCCACCAGCAGTCCCTGTGAGCCCCTCACACCAGGGCACCTCTGTAGAGCAGCCCACTGTCTACAAGCTCCTGGGTGCTAACTGGAGGTGAGCCAACCCAAAGAAGAGTTTTCCAGAAAGCTTAGGAGTATTGTATTTGCTTCTACCATGACTCTTCCTGGAGTCCAGGGCACAGGCTGGGCCTGCTTGAGGCCTGCTACTTGCTAATTAATATCTGTGTTACTTTGCTGTTGCTGCTGAAACAAATTTCCAAGTACTCAGTGGCTTGAAATAACACTTATACATTATCTCACAGTACTGGGGTCTGAATGGGCTGAAATCCAGGTATTGGCCAGGCTACATTTCTTTTCTGAAGTATTCAGAAGAAAATCTTTTCTTGCCTTTGGGCTACCTGCACTTCTTGGTTTGCCACCACTTCCTCTATCTTCCAAGCTAGCAATGGGCCATTTGAGTCTTTCTCACATTGTATCACTCTGACTCTTCTGCCTTCTTTTTTTTTTTTTTATTATGGGGACCCTTGTGATTACATGGGGCCACTTGGATAAGCCAAATAATTTCCCCATCTCAAAGTTAGCTGATCAGCAGACTTACTTTCCTCTGCAACCTAATTGCCCATTGCCCACAACATGACACATTCAGAGGTCCCAGGGGCTTGGATATGGACATCTTTGAGGTATCATTATTCTGCCCACCAAGGAAATTGTTCCATCTTTCTTTGAAAAGAAGAGCTCATCATTTACACTGTTAATTGGGGCTGACTTTCTACTCTGTCCTTGGAGCCAGGAGGGGACAACCTACTTATCCATGCACTTGTCCCTGGGATCCCACATGATCTTGGGACAGCACCCTATTCTTTCAAGGACAACTGAGTCAAACAAATCCCAGGTTGGCCTGGGCATTATGGAAGGAGCCTGACTTTCACAGCTGGATGAACTGAGCTCTGATCTCAACTCACTAATTAGCTAGTGATGAGACCTAGAGCAGGTTGCTCAACTTTTCTGAGCTTCCAGACTACCTTCTGTATACCAAGGCTAATGCCCTAGGGGTAGTCAGAATTAGAAATCACTTTTTCACCCTTTAAAAAGAACAATTATTGAAAACCTACTATGTGACTGGCACTCATCTAGACCCTGGAAATACAGTAGGGAACAAGGCCAAGTCTCCACCCCCATTAAGCTTACATTCTAATTGGGTATAACATGGGCTAAGTTCTTAGAGCCTAGAACATAGTAGATACTTAATAAATTGAAGATATCATAAGAGATCACAAGCTTCAATCCTTAAGGAAAAATACGACTTTTTCATTATTTACTAGTTTATTATATGAAAAAAAATTACAACCATTACCTCAATTGATCTTCACAACAGTAATCCAAAGAGACAGGACAGACAGCAGCTACCCCATGGTTCTTGCAGCTACAGTGAAACCTGGTACCCAGTCCAAGTGCTGCAGCCATGCAGAGCAGGTCATTTCCTGTCCTGTTTCCATCCTTTCATTAGGCAAGGCAAAGGGTTGAGGGTAGGAAACCAAAAACTAAAAAAACTGCAGACATATTAAAGTCACATTCTCACCTGGTATAAATGTTTTAACCGTATTTGGGCAAGAGGGGGAAATGTTTGCACTTCTCTTTTTGCATTTTGCATTTAGCCCAGGCTGTGAGCATGCATGTTTCTTGTCTCTCTCTCCCACTAAGCTGTGAACTCATCACCTAGGGACAGCAAGTCTGACTCCGGAGGCCTTCACAGCAAGACCTAGTGAGGTACTTTGCAATTATTTAGCAGCCTGCAGGAAGCACTCACTAAATCCTCTCTCCTCATCCATCTCCTGGGTCTCTTGGTGGAGGAGAACATAGAGATTCCTCACCTGAAGTTTCAGGCGGTGATCTCAAGCCAGCCGATCTCTCAGTCTCTACTATTACCCTCAAGTGGGCAGGAATGGGGGTACCTGAGAGCGATTGTGAGGGTGTCAGTGATCAGGCACCCAGCTTTCCCCTGCATCCCCATCTCCAGTTCCTAGAAGGTGGGGGGGAGGTCGGAGAGGAACGGTTGTCCCTCCCTGCTCCAGTTCGCTGGCACGTGCCTCAGTTTCCCTTTTCCACACTCTGCTTCCAGGTTCCCTCCGCCCCTCCCCCAGGTCTCCCAGGCTCAGTGGGCAGGATGCCATAATTCTCAAGAATAAAGGAAACATTTTAGGGTTGGACAAGCCCAACATTTACATGTCTGTTTTCGGAGAAATACCCATTTGGGGGGATTAAGCCTTTTTTTCCCTGTCCCCCTCCCATCCAGCCCGAAGTATGAAAACATTCTTGACATGCCTGAAAAAGAATTTCTAAAGAGGAAAATACCACCCTGTGATTTCAGAGACTTGGTGTGAAAAGCACCCAAAGGAAGGTGCTGGGGTGAAGAACAGGAAAGAAAAACAATCTCTTTAGTCAAATAGATGGTTGATCTTAAAATGGTCAATAAGTTAGCTTTGGTTTCCAGTCTCAGGAAATAGAAATGTCAGTTCCCTTACTCAGAAAGCAGGGCCTGTGCTCCCCTAGGCCAGGGAGTTGGGGCAGAAGCCCAAGGCTCAGAGCCCAGAGGAGGGACAACTGGGGGACACTCTTTGGGGCATTTTACTCTGAAACTTAGGCTTTTTCAGATGCCAAAATCTCTGAATTTGGGAGGGAAAAGATAGATTTCATCTCCTATTTAGGATCTTCACAGAGATGTGTTTTTCTTTTGGAGTGGTTCTCTCCTGCCTGCTCTGAGCAAATAAAGTTAATTGGGGGGGAGGGGATTTATAAAGAAAAGCCAACTAGGGTGACTCATCCTGTATCATTAAAGATTTCCTCTTAAGATATGATTTCGACAAGGATCAACTCCAGCCTGACTTCTTCAATTGGGAAGCTGATGAACTTGTAAGCCACATGGCCCATCTAACAAGCGAACTTTGCCACCAGTGTTCCCATGGAGGTGGAGCTATGCCCAAGAAAGTGACTGGGAATTGAGGGGCTGGTCCAGGCAGATGTATCAAAAGACAAATTCTTAAGTTTTTCTTTTTTTGGCCAGGGCTGGGTTTGAACCCGCCACCTCTGGCATATGAGGCCAGCACCCTATCCTTCTGAGCCATAGGCACCACCCAAATTCTTAAGTTTTTAAGGAAATGTGCACTTGCCCAGCATAATAACCATCCCTTCAACAATCGAGTCTCTGTGTTGGGCAGAGGCCTGTATTAATTGATGATTCCCTTCAATGTAAGCCCTGGAGAGGAGATAAGGTGGAAAGATTGGGAAATTTTTAGAGAATCCCCAGTGAGAGGGTAGACCATGGATGGTCTGGGAAAGCATCTATACAAACCCCAGAGCCAGGGCCCAGCACATGTGGCTGGAGGCAGGTGGCATGACACACACAGGATGCTCAGAGATTTCCTGTGGCCCAAGTCCACAAGGGTATAGGCTGAGATGGCACAGCTTACATGTCCATCAGGAGGACAGTTTTAAAATGAAGCTGAAGGCAGAAAGCCAGCAGGAAAAGATCCTTCTTCCCTGAGGAGGTGGGGTAGTAGGGAGAGCTCCAGGAAGACCTGGGCAAAAGGGAAGGGACCCCTGTCAGGACCCAGGAGCCAGAGCAAAGGAGCTGGTACTACGACTTCTAGGCCAGGGGACAGGGGAGGTCATGGGCATGAGGCCCTAGTGGGGAGTCCTGGGATGCCCTCAGGCCAATGTGAAGAGCTATTGCCTAATGTCTGGAAAGCAGAGGGCTGGGGCAAGAAAGGTCTGAAAAGGGAAGAACCCTGTGGAAAGCAAGGGGGCAAAGAAAACAGTGAAATCAGAGACCTTGCTTTAAAGGAGACATGGTCCCTCTAGTCCTCATTACTCCTAGGGTTTGCAACAAGCTGTCTGAGGTAGGAGGGGCTGCAGAATCCTGTGAAGAAGTCCTTGACCTGTGGCTCTCATTCCCAAACTGACAGATAGGAAGTTTCCCATCACCTCCATGCCTTCTCCCAGTAAAAGATTAATTTCAAAAATCTCTCTTAGGTGCACAGCAGAATAATAGCACACCAAGTGCCCTTCCACCTGGAGCTCACTCTTGGATCGTCGCATGGGCATTTAGCTTCCCTTTGCATGACCTAAGCTAAGGCTGGAAGGAAATGTGCGGTCAGCTGACAGGGACAACCCTCAGACAGACAGGCCTTAGGAGAGAGTAGGGATTGGGGTATGGGTAGGACATCCGGCCACAGTTCTGACCCCAAAAGGAGAAAATCAAGACCTGAAGGCAAGCAAGCAAGCGCAGGCAGGGTTGATGCACCCCTACACTCGGCCCATCTCCCTTGCTGCCATCCCCAACACCAGCACGACCACCTAGTCCTGCTCCATGCTGAAATGATTAGTCATTCGTAATGCTTCGGTCATTAATTCAGGAAGGAAGCCACGCTAGCTGCCTCCTCTTCTCACTGGGAGTTTGCTGCCATTGCAAAACAGATGAGTAATCTGACATTCCGGGAGCCCTCATTAACTCCATTGCCAAGAAAGGTGTCTTGCAGCTCATTTGCTGGTGGGGAAGCCACGCTACAGGCCCTGAATCACGCTGGATCCAGGGAAGAGCAAGGCCAAACTTGCCTGAGTTCAATGTTGCATCACCAAGATCAGCGACAGGGGAGACTTACCAGGTCACCCAGCCCCGCCAACTCCACACACAGCCCCTTGCAGGGCTCAGTGGGGTGCTCTGCTGCTTCTGGAGTGTTGGGGGACTCACAGGGTCAGAGGCAGGTATCCAAGGAGGGACATTATAAGAGATACTAGATAGGGCCTATGTCCCCAGGTGACATAGTAAAATACTAAAACTGAGGTTACAGAGGCAGTGGCACTAGAACCTCAAAGTCAAACACCTAATTAATACAGACCCAGGGTAGAATTTTTTTCTTCTGTCAATTTTCTGTCCCCGGCAATTTCCACTGCATTCAAAATCACATTAACAGACCAACCGTGGCACTATGTGGGATGTTCCAAAAGTCACCGTACATAGAGAAAATGGGAAACTGTAGCTAAATGTACCTTTATTTACAAAACATTCATTACAAAATTTTACAAAGAGGTGGCCAACATGCAGAGATTATTTTGTAAATATTTTGTAAAATTTTGTAATGTATGTTTTGTAAATAAAGGTACGTTTAGCTACAGTTTCCCATTTTCCCTATGTACAGCATACACCCTATAAAGAAAACCTCCCAATAGCCACCGGTGGGCAAGTACTTTTCAAAAAATCATGGTTAAATAAAGTACAATGCTAATCAGCCACTTTAAAAAATTGTTACCCCTCTACTTTATGAAATGGAGCTACCGCCATGAGATGGTTTTAAGAGCAAGAAAGTAACATTCAGGAAAGTACAACATACAGCATGCTACTTCATAACCTGTAATGTGTGGAACGGGTTGAAGGGCTGTGGTTATTACTAGCAATACTGGTTAATATCAGACTCTTCTTTCTCTAACTGGCACCTTTCGTCCAGCTTCATTGCGGCTGAGCCTGGCCAGCCCTGTCAGGTAACTAAGGCCCAGACACACAATTTGCCTGAGGTCACACAGGAATAGCACCAGGAAGAGATGGCTTCATTTCTTTTTATGTCTGAAAAGCTTTCATTCTTTGTGAGTTGTCTATTCACACATAGAGACCCCTGAGAGGAATCACACCTTGAGTTTAGTCAGCCACCACCTCGTTCCTTACACACCAGCCTCTCAACTGACATCCAGACAACAGAAAAGATCTCAGAAAAGGGCCTGGGCACCTGCCCTCCCTCCCGCTGCCCAGCTGTGGGGACAAACTGCTTCCTGGCTCTGGCTCCAGGTTGAGGGAGGAGGGGCGTCTGAGCCCCATCTGGTGGGCCTGGGGTGAGAGAACAGTAAGTACCCTTGGGAAGTTCCTTGCTGGAACTTCCAAGAAACCAGAAAGAAAGAAGCACTCATCCAGAAGATGCTTCCACCAAGTTGCCCCAAAAAGTTGCTTGAGGAAGTCCTAGTATCATCTTTCCACCTCCTAAGGAGCTCACACCCACATACTATCATTCCCACCTTATGCATGAGGAAACTGAGGCTGGGAGAGAGGGAGGGAATCATGTATCTGGGTTTAGAACCAAACTCTCCTGCCTGCATGCCAGTTGTTTCCATGTACGTCCCTAGGAAATGGTGCCTGGAACACAACAGTGGGCGATCAGGCCCCCGATAGTGGACTCAGTGGAAGAGAACCTACAGTGGTGCTCCGAAAGACTGAGACACCCAGAACTCAGGATACAAATATTTGTTGTCTGACTAGAAGTAAAAATGCAGGGCAGTAATGTGGAGATGCTAAGGTTTTGTAAGGAAACGTTAGTTTAGGAGCAGGGGTCCTCAAACTTTTTAAACAGAGGGCCAGTTCACTGTCCCTCAGACCATTGGAGGGCCGGACTGCGGGTCCCGGGAAGAGCCGGCTGCTAAGCAGGACAGGCGGCAGTGGCAAAAACACCTGGCAGGCCAGATAAATGTCCTCAGCAGGCCACATGTGGCCCGCCGGTCATAGTTTGAGGACTCCTAATCAGGTACTATTAGTAGACTACTAACCATGTGTAAGGATGGCTCCAGGTACCAGTTCCTTGCCTCCTCCCACCTATGCCCTCACTCTGATGCCTACTCCTAATTTTCAAGTCTTCTTGCCCCACCTCAAGCTGTGGCATTGCCTCCAAATTTTGTTTTTCCTCTCTCTCTCTTCCTTTCCTTTCTTTCCTTCCTTCCTTCCTTCTCTTTCTTTCTTTCTCTCTCTTTCTTCGTCTCCCTCCCTGTCTCCCTCCTTCCTTCCTTCTTTCTTTTTTCTTCCTTTTCTATTTTGAGACAGAGTCTCACTCTGTCACCCTGGGTATAGTGCTGTGGCGTTATCATAGCTCACAGCAACTTCAATCTCTTGGACTCAAATGATCCTCATGCCTCAGTTCCCCAAGTAGCTGGGACTATAGATGC
The DNA here is from genome assembly GCF_000181295.1 of Otolemur garnettii. Classification (NCBI taxonomy): domain Eukaryota; kingdom Metazoa; phylum Chordata; class Mammalia; order Primates; family Galagidae; genus Otolemur; species Otolemur garnettii. Next base: position 3,077,135 of record NW_003852455.1, on the reverse strand, counting down.
CGGGCACAACACCCGGCTAGTTTTTCTATTTTTAGAAGAGACAGGGTCTCACTCTTGCTCAGGCTGGTCTCGAATTCCTGAGCTCAGGAGATGCACCCCCACCCTGGCCTCCCAGAGTGCGGGAATTACAGAGCCACCACACCCAGCCCTTTCGCCTTCCCCTCTTCCCCATCACTAACCTGTCCCCCCAGGACGGACTGGGCTTGCCCTTCTAGTTGACCATGGATATTTTTGCAAGGACTGTCTTTCCTTTCTTGAGGGCCTTTCCTCTTTCATTGATGCGCTTATCAATTCATCAAATATTTACTAAACATTCATATGCCAGACAGCCTACTAAGTATCACTTCATATGAACAGTCGTTGAAAATTGCATGAAGCTGGGCCGCACCTGTGGCTCAAAGGAGTAGGGCGCCGGCCCCATATATCGGCCCCAAACCCAGCTCCAGCCAAAAAAAAAAAAGAAAGAAAACTACATGGAGTTTGGTGTATCTTTTGCAAAGAATCAGAGAGAAAAATTATCCCAAAAAATCTTACATGAAATAATTTCTAAGTAACGAGGCTAGCAGTAAAAAGCTCTAATTTCTGTCAACATGTTACTGTTATTTATTAATTGTATTTCTCTGTTTTAAATTTTCCCTCAGTCACCAGAATGGAATCAATAAATGGTAACATTTTCCCATCTGCTTTTAAGCCACATTATGAAGACATGGAGTTTTAACTTCACATGCATTCGTTTCTGGGTCTTGGGTCTTTTTTTTTTCTCCTCAAAGCAGATAAATGAGGTTCTAAACTTAGGATAATAAGGCTTAACAGTGAGGCGCTTTTTAAAAAGTGAATCATTTCTCAGTTCTCCTTTGCTAATCTCTCTTGGTAACATTAATTATGAGTTTGTGCAGTGTGCCCCAAGGCGAGCTCGGCTTTCCCAGGACAATTAAAGTTACTTAATTATTAAAAACTGTGTGTGCTGCTGCCCAGAGAGAAAGAGGCAGCCAGGCCCGGCTCCCACAGCCCCCCACAGGAGTGACCGGACACCCTGTGGGAACTGGGCTCCCTTCCCTCGCCATTGTAATTCTTTCAGTATAATCTATGAAAATCCCCTCGGCTGCCACGCTGGCCTCTCCCACCCCAGCATGAGTGATTTAGAGGCTGCTCACTGCTGATTCCAGCCTGCCGACTCCTCCTTGCCTGGGGGTGGAGGCCAGGGAAGTGACTGGGCCTCTGCCTGGGGCTCTCCAGCTGGAAAGCACTGAGCACTGGATTGGAGTGGGTTCCTGTTGAGCTGTCCTTCCTCAGGCCATTATGGGTCCTGACAAGGGTGGAAGGGGAGGAGGAGGGCTGCCTTTTTGCCACAAACACCCACCCAGAGTGACCTTGGGCAAGTCACTCCTGTGTTATTAGTGGTGGCTTCACGGATGGAGGCACCCTAGATCTCCAGGGCCCTTCAAGTCCTGAGACTTTCATGATCCTACATTTCCCTGGAAACAACTCACGTTTCCCGTTTCGCTTTCTACTTTCCTTCATTCACCCAGCAAGCACCCACTCTGGGCCAGGCATTATTCATTCTCTAGGGATAAAGCAGTGGACAAAACAGAGAGGAATCCTTGTCCTTGTGGAGATGATGTCCTTTAATCCTATTCATTGTCTTGCACATAGGAGAAAATGAGGCTGAGGAGGAAGGAGGCTGGACCCAGGACCTCCCAGAGTGAGGCAGGCAAGGACCCAGCCCGGAGGTAGCCCCTCCCACCCTCAGCTCCGTCCTGGGCTCCCAGTCTCTGGAGAAGCATAGTCCAACAGAGATATACTGGTCACAAATGCAACCCATATCCAGCATTTTAAATTTCCTAGTAGATGTATTTTTAAAAAGTAAAAAGAAACAAGTGAAATTCATTTCAGTGATATAGTTTATTTAACCAATATATTCCAAGTATCAGAGTTTCAACTTGTAATAAATATAAAAATATTAATTCGTAAGATATTTAACAGTTTTGAACTAAGTCTTCAAATCCCAGCACCTATTTTACCTTTAACCCTGTCTCAGTCCAGTTAGTTGCCTTTTAAATACTCAACAGACATGGGCCAGTGGCCATCACAGTGGACAGGGCGAGTCTAAGGTTCTTCATATCTCTATCATTCCTCAATGCTCTTCACACCTACAGGGACCGAGGTGGCAGAGTGGCATGGAAGGCTGGAGCCTGGTCCTCCGATGGGGCGTTTTCCCTAGTACCTTGACACCACAGAATACCATATAGCCAACAACCAAAAATAAAATAATAGCTCTTAGAAAGTGCACCAAAGATATATCATTAAGTGAAAACGGCAAGATACAAACAGTATATGTGGACTTCTGCCACAGCAGGAAATATCATTTGGACCTACTCCAAGCGTCGTAGAAGGAGTCTTAAGAAACTAAGAACATCAGTGGGGGAGCTGGATGGAGGCACAGGGCAGGAGGGAGATTCTCATCGCACAGATATTGCACTTCCTGAGTTTTGAATATGTGGATATAGTACCTATTCAAAATTAAAATAAAAGCTTCTATTATGGGCACACTTGGGCACTCCAGGCCTGCATGGCGCTCGCCCCCAATCCCGGCAGTGCAGGGAGGAGCAGACACCACAGGTCTCTGCTGTTACTGCTGTTCCACAATGGGAAGAGGGAGGCCTGGCAGAGGCCCAGGGCAGGAAGACATGATATGAAGAGACTCTAAAGGGCTCTTTTGTTCCCGGAAAGGCAGTGGCTTCCACTCAGCACCCCTGCCCCCTCTCATGGCCCACTGTCCCTGGGATTCCTTTGCCACCTGCTGCAAGAGCATCATCCCCCCCCCCCAAAGTGCCTCTGGGCTTGAGGTGGGGAGGAGAGGGGGGCACTGGCTGGGAAGGGGCATCATCCGGTCTTCCCAAGGGCCGTCATTCATTCCTGGAATGTCATTTCCAGAGGCATGATGCCACCCTACCAGCTGCCCTCCAAAATCTGGCATCTCTGCCCTGCCTGCAACAGAGCGATAGAACTAAGAAAACGAAGCATGAGCCTGTTTGCACCTGTGCACATCTGTAGCCCAGGGTCTGGCATTTGCTTGTTAATTCTTTTAACAAATATTCATTGAGTGCCTGCTGAATATAGTCACTGTGCTATGCCCTTGGGATCAGCCAGGAACAAGAAAGACAAGGTCCTGTCCACAGGAAGCTTACAGTCCAACAGGAGAAATATTAAATTAAAAATAAGTTGCTCCTACCTGTTGCGATAAAGTGATGAAAATATACATGAAATTGGGGCACATGATCTAGTCTAAAAGGCCAGAAAAGGCTGCACAGAAGAACTGGCATTTAAGTTGAGTCTAATAAATATATCAGTCCAGAAATGGTTAACCAACTGTTAACTTGCTCTGTGCCCTTAAATAAAAAGGTTTTTCTTCATTTGAGAAGATTTAAAATTTCAAAAAATTGCAAAAATAAAAATACTATAAAGAACGTCTGTATTTTTTTTTACCCAGATGATTCACTATTGTTAACCTCCTAGCCCATCGGCTTTCTCAGTTCTCTCCATACACATGCACATATTATGCACACACATGCACACAATTTTTTCTGAACAGTTTGAGGCCCTCGCAGCATTGCGCTTTAGCACTAAATACTCAGAATCACATGCCCTTTGTGGGCTGGTTTGCTCAGTGCGAGCATGAGAAGGATAAACCCTGTCCTCTCCACATCCCCGGACCGTTATAAAGACCACATGAGATCCCGTGTGAGCAAAGTCTTGGGCACAAGGAGCAAAATTATTATCTTTTTATAAAGGATTTCTTGGAATTTGGAAAAGGAAAGCATCTTCCAAGAGAAATGCCAAGAGTCTCAGTTCCTCTAGAAGACAGCCTGCCCTTCAGCCTGATGTGCGTGCACGCGCCCGTGAGCGTGCACATGTGCCCCAGCAGCGTTTCCCTACGGCACCCCCGACCCCCGTCAGGTGGCTGGGGCAGACCTGAGCCCCGGTGAGCACACTGTGGCCCATCACCTCTCCCTCAGCTCAGGGAAGCACCAGGAAGGCAATAATGGCTGACCAGGACAGGGCTCCCCCACCCCAGGGACGGCTCCTTCTCCTTGATGAGATGGAACAGCCAGTGGAGAAACCTACTTCTGGCTGGCCAGACCTGCGTTCAGGGAGTCCACAAATGCTCGCAGAGCACAATAAGCTAGTGTTGGTCCTCTCAGCAGGTTTTAAGAACCATCCCCTTAATGAGAACGATAAATTCACAGGAGGCAGGGGGGTTGCCAAGCACCAGCAACTGACCGCACTCCTGGGCTTCACTGGCCCCAGGGGACCACTCCTCTGAGCGTGGGACCTGCACAATCAATAACTGGGCAGGGAGGAGGCCCAGACCGACTGAGTCAGAACTTCTGGGCTCAGAGCCTGGGAATGTGTATTTTTCAAAGCTTTCCAGGTGACCATCAATCAGGTTGAGCAACTACTGGCCTAGATTCGCTATGAGATCACTTCTAGTGCTAAAATCCTTTGACAATGTGAATGGGAAAAAAGACCTAGACATCAACGTTATACAGACACAATTAAGTGATGGTGACATTTACCCCTTAAACCCAAGAAAGCAGTTTCTCCAGAACAGAAACCTCAAGCCCTTTGCCAGCCGCCTGTGAATCTTGGAAGGGAAACGTGTGTGGCCAAGCCTCAGCGTGAGTGTAAGGACGTCTTCCAGCTCCTCTCTCTTCTTGATTTATCTCAGTCATCTCTGTTGTACACAGAGTCCGCTCCAAACCTCAAGTTCTCCCTGACTAGGGGAGAAGAGACAGAGGCAAATCAGGGAAGCAGCCAAGTTCTGCTCTGGCTGTGCTGAGGCAAACGGGCTGCTGGCTGGTGTGGGCCAGTTCCCTGGAGCACAGCTGTGGGCAAGGCCAGGTGCAGTCCGCCTGGGCAGCCCTGAGAGGCCAGCTGTTCTGGCCCAAGCTGGGGTCCAGGTTCACTGACCACAGGGCAGTGCCGACTCTATGCCCCTGACTTGTCAGCCCCTCTTGGCAACAGGCCCAGGCTTCCCCCTCCCGCAGCCTGTAAGCTGTCCCCACTAGCTTATTTTCTTTTCCTCCAGTTACCCACACCCCTCAATGGGGTCACTCTGCCTTACACTGGAGGTTTCTTCTTGAGTTTCTAGGCAAACACAGGGACCCTGGGGCCCTGCAACCTTATGCCTGCTATCATTAAACTGTGAGGGTCCCAAGGAGCCCAAAGCTGCATCTGCCCCTCCCTGCCTCAGGGCATAGCACTGCTGCAAAGGCAAACAGCAGGCTCTGAGGAAATGAGGGCGAGGGGGAGCCTGGGAGGCAGGAGTGCAAGGGAAAGGGGAAGGAGGGGGGCAGGGAGGGGGCAGGGAGGGAGGAAGGAAGGCTATAATAAATCTGCAATAAAATCCAATTCTTATTCTACCTACTGCATCAGATTTCTCCCCAGGGCCTCTTCCAGGAAAGCTCCTTGGTCAAACCCACTTCATAACTACTTCCCTCCCTTCCCCCATCGTTCTAAGACTCCTCTTGAAAGGGAAGAGTGTGAACTAAACCAAAAGTGTGAACTAAATGGACTTTTCAAATGGTTTTGCTAACGTGAGAAGCCACCCACTTAGCACACAGAGTGAATAGCCGACTGATTGAAAGAATAAACATCTCTGAATGTCCAAACCTAGCCTATTCTTCAAGATCCAGAAGGAAGAGCCACCTCCTCCAGGAAGTCTTCCTGGATTTCTCTACCTGGAGGTGATCGCTCCCTCTTCTAAAATAACACAGCACATTACTCATCCTTCTTGGACTACCAGGCTGCAGTTTCCTGCCGTGTGATACAGCCATTTTGTGTACAGGACAAGGGTGATAGAAGGAAACTGCAAGGGCTTTGCAGTCAGCCTTCTCTTTTGACAGTTAAATCCAACATCTCCCTCTTACTGTGTGCATTTCCAGGGGTTGCCTAACTTCTGTGTCTTCATGTATAAAATCAGGATAATAACTACATCACAAGTTTGTTGTAGGGATTAGCAATGTGGCAGAGATTCATGGGGTTCACTTCATTTCTGTATTTCCTTTCCTTAAGGCTCAGGAAAGAATTGTACTTCTCTGCCCTGCTTGAAATCAGATGTGGCAATGTGACAACCTGCGATCAATGAAATGTGAGCAGAAGTGATGGGTGTCACTTCAGGCAGAAGCATTTCAAAGCCCATGCAGGATTTTCTACACTCTCTTTCTCTGCTGCAGCAAATTCTACAGACTTCTTTTTATCTGGAGCCATCCTGGGACGGTAGAGCACCCAGCAGATTGGCAGCTGTTGAGCAGATCCCTTTCCTGAAGAGCTGTACTGAGGATGTAACACCAGTGAGAAATAAACTTGGATTGCATCCAGCTACTGAGATTTGGGGACTGTTTGTTACCATAGTAATACCTAACCTATCCTGACTAATGCAAGATATATATATATATATGCAGGACCTTTAGCATGGCTCTGATATACAGCAAGTGCTTGATAAATATGCCATGATCAGATAAATACGCAAACGCATGTATGAACGAATGAATGAACTAGTAAATACTTCTAAACTGAAATTGCCTTCTCTTAGGAAAGTCTATGACAACTCTCTTGGCAAATGCCTTACATTGATGTAACTAGCGGCCAGGTAACGGAGATGGCTGCCGTTTATGATGTTTTATTCCCACCTATCCAGGGATGCAGTGTCACCCAGGTAAGCCCCATACATGTCCCTGGACACCATCCTGCCACCTGTACCTGAGGGCTCATGGGAGTTGGGCCCTTGGTTTGGGTGTTTTTATGATGAGAGATCCCATCTAGAGAGCCAGCCTCCCAGCAAAGAGACACCATCTAGAAGCCACAGCCCAGCGGGAAGGGCCAGGGAGAGGGGATAAGATACAGCTAACGGCTCTACTTCTCCAGTCCTAGAAACTGAGGGGCCATTTCAGGGGGCCGCTTAGCATGACCAGGACTGACTCCTTCCCCCACAGTGGAAATAAGAACTGACATGGGGAATCCCTACACAGTGCACAGGGGTTTGTGGCTTACCAAGTATTTTCACATCCAGTGTCTGCTGTGGTCCAGATAACAACTTGATGACATTGCCTAGATTGGAATCATGGTTGCTCCCATTTTAAAGAAAAGGAAACTAAGGATCAGAATAGGGAGATGAATTTTTGAAGATTCTCCATCACATCTAGAGGGGGCAGATTCAGTCACTGATATTGGGACCAAATCAGAATCTTCCCTCAGCCCACTGAAGGGAGGCTACAACCCTTTTACTCTCCCAAATCACTTTAAGCACATCCTTTATCCACCTGCTGAAACCTACGGAATAGCTGGGACCCCAGGATGAAGCAGGCGTATAGGCAATCTTTAAAGATTGTGCCTCACAACCATAAACATAGTTTGAAAAGAGAGAGAGAAGAGACCACTCCAGAAACCAAGACCCAGGGGAAGAGGGGAGGAGGGGAAATCACTCTCATGAAACACTGAGCTCCGAGCCACTGACAAGGGAGGCGTGTGCTCCAGAGGCGGCCCCAGCAATGCCCCTGGTGTGCTGTGACCAAAATCACTCCTGAGTGGACTTGAGGCCACAGCTGGAAAGGAGCAAGGGTCAAGTGCAACAGGCAAGGCAAAATGAAGTGGGGAAAGCAAATGCCAGGTCAGGAGGTGAGAGGGTGGAGGCCGAGGACCTGTTCTGTGTTTTTGTAAGTCTGCGGACAGGCGTGGTGACCACAGGGGCCATACAGGGTGGGGTGTTTCTGGCTGCAGTTTCCTCTTCTTACTGGTGAAGGGGTTGACACTGGCTTCCTTCACTTGTCCCCAGCTCTGACACTGAAATGGTTTTCACGAACTGAAAGCCTTTCGATTCTCCGTGTCTAGACCACTGAAGGCTGAGCCACACCCAGACTCAGAGCTAACCGGCAACACAGAAGCCATTAGCCCTCACCACCCAGGAGAGCAGCTCACTCCTGCAGGACTGCTGGGGAGACCGAGGCTCTGAGTGGTGAAGGCACTTTACTAAGTACCACAGCCGGTAAAGGAGGGGCCGGCCTGCAAATCTCAGGCCATTTCTACTGCCTCGTGCTGCTGCTTCCCACGCTCATAAAGAACCACTCAGAGCAACGATCCCCTAGGGTGATATTTTTAAAGTTGGCCACCTACATCAACAGAGAACTAAATAGGACCAGTGACAAGATTCCATCTCTTTCCTTCACCCAGAGAGAATGCACACATACCAAGGGCAGTGGTGCAGAAAGCCATTTGCCCCAATGTCCTTGCCAGAGACAAACAGATAACACTTATTTGCAAGTTTGGTTAAATATTAACCCAGCACCCAAGGGCGCTGTCCAATACAAGCAAGACAAAGTCCTTGCCCCTAGCTTAGGAGCTCTGATTGAAGCCAAAGGAGGGAGCATCCACCGTACTACTGTCCTCACCCACTGAGAGGCCCTGCTGTGGTGGCCCCTCCCATCACCATCACAGCATTACAGTAAGGACAGCACAAGTGCCTTCACCACCTGGAGAAACAACGAGAACTTCACCCGCAGGTGAAGCTAAAGGTCCCCTGACATTTAGGAGAGCTAACTACGTTTGTGCCTGGCCAGCTCGGAGCCCATTCCAGGAAGTGACTCTGCTTCTAACGCAACGTACAGGTGCCACCCACTCTCACTTTTGGTCTCATCGGCTATGACTAGCAGGGGCCTTTCAAGAGGCACAGCCACCACCGTCTTGGCTGCTTCAGGATGGGAGACGGCTCTTCAGGGGCCTCAGAGTTTCTGTTCTCAGCCAGGAGCACTGGTGGGGTCCCAGCTACTCAGGAGGCTGAGGACCATGGGAACCCTGGAGTTGAGGTTGCACTGAGCTGTGATCGGATGATTGCACTCCAGCCTGGGAGGCAAAGTCAGACCCCATCTCTAAAAAGAGAAAAGGAGGTCAATTTCTGTTCTCTGGGCCCCAGAGTGTATCTCTGTTTCTGTTTTCTGCCCCCTGGCTTAGAGACACATGTCCTAATGCCTGTGTCCACTGCTGCTGGGGACACTCTTAGGTGGCCAGGAGGGGAGCAAGGCAGGGACAGACCTCAGGTGGTGCTGGATAAAAGTGGTGGCCATCTCTTAAATGCACCACCATTTCAACTCTCAGTTACCATAGGTGCTACTTTGTCTTTGCACTAGGCCATAAAAACAAATGACCTATTTGGAAATCTACTTCTCTTCTTTAACTAAACCCCACTATCCAATGTTATGCTAAAACCTTAGGAAGTGAGACATTGATGCTAGCAATAAACCTTACCCTTCTGAGCACAGGGGGAATAAAAAGGAAAAAAAACCACTGGGGCCTTCCTCTTCAGTAACTGACAGCATAGGCACAACAATAACTCCCAGCCTGATGGCTCCAGCAGCTGGACAAGACCCTAAAAGAAACCAGATAACAGACCCAAAGGAACTCAAGGGGTAGCAAGACCTCTCTTGTCTGCACAATGAAGCTCTGGCGCCTTCTCCAAATACACCATCGCTCTGTTTGTTCTTGTTAGACTGTGGCCACCCCAACCCCCCCCCCCCAATATTCAGAGCCTTTGTTTAGGTTTCCACCTAGAAGGCCCTTCACTGCCTCACTCGTTCCCACATAAGGGCAATGCCACCACCTCAGTGAAGCCTTCCCTAACCCACACAGCCCGAACACCCCAGTCAGAATCAACGTTCCCTCCCTCACCGTCCCCATCTCAAGCATTGCTGCTTCACAGCACTTAGCACGTTTTATTGTACTTAGGTCTTTTAAAATCAGACTTTTGGAATACTTCAAATTGTTCCTAAACAGGGAACATATTTTATAAACTCCAAACTTGCTTTCCTTTTTTTTTTTAGAGACTGTTCTCCCTCTGTTGCAAACTAGAGTGCCTTGGCATCAGTCAGCCTCACAGCAACCCCAGACTCCTGGGTTCAAGCCATCCTCCTGCCACAGCCTCCTAAGTAGCTGGGACTACAGGTGTCTACCATGAAGCCCAGTTAATTTTTCTGTTTTCATTAGAGACAGGGTCTTGTTCTTGCTCAGATTGGTCCTGAGGTCAACCAGTCCTCCCAGAATGCTAAGATTACGGGTATGAGCCACTGTGCCCAGCAGCCCCAAATCCACTTTTTTTTTTTTTTAGACAGTCTCACTTTGTAGTCCTTGGTAGAATGTCGTGGCATCACAGCTCATAGTAACCTCAAACTCTTGGGCTCAAGCGATTCTCTTGCCTCAGTCTCCCAAGTAACTGGGACTACAGGCACCCGCCACAACGCTTGGCTATTTGTGTGTGTGTGTGAGAGAAAGAGAGAGAGAGAGAGAGAGAGAGAGAGAGAGAGAGAGATGAGCTCTTGCTCTGGCTCAGGCTGGTCTCCAACCTGTGGGCTCAGGCAATCCACCAGCCTCGGCCTCCCAGAGTGCTAGGATTACAGGCGTGAGCCACTGTGCCCAGCCAAATCTGCTTTCCAATAGCTGTTCAACAAAAGTTTATTGAATAAATTAGTGAGTATCTGGATAAAATACCTTTACAATTACTAACTACTTCTTTGCTTGATCCTCACTGCGTCTCTCATGTAGGGAGAACAAAATTACCATCCCCACTTTACAGATGAGAACACGCTCACAGGCTCACTCTCTTTCACTCCTGTATTTGCTATATGCAAGTTTCAGTTTAGAAAAGTACATCTTAGTGTAAACATGAATTTCCTGGGGAGCCTGGAAAAACACAGATTCTGATTCAGGGGACCCAGTGTGAGTCCTCAGAGTCTGTATTTCTAACATATTCCCAGGCGATGCTGGTACAAGGGCCTCAGTTGCAGTCTTACCTGGCCAAGAGAAAGAAAAGACCCAATTTGTTTGTGCATGAAGCAGGAACTGGAAACTGAGACCTCAGAGAGGACGATGGATGGACAGCACTCCGTCCACTGTACAGCTGTGGAAACTGAGAGTCAGAGAGACTTACTGACTGCTTCAAGGTTGAACTCATCCCTGTGACACCTCCTCCTCTACAGGCCGGGAGATTTCAGAGATGAAGGCACCATGTCCTGTCCTCAGACAGGTGACAATGGTGATGCATGTGCATCAGGGACTATAACATCTACTGAAAGAGAGAAAAGCCCCAAGTCCAGAGGGAGGAGGGTGAGCACGTGCCTGTCAGATCTTGCGCAAAACGTGCCACATCTTTATTTTCTCCTCATGGTCCAATTAGACTGAAGATGAGGTCTTCTTCCAGCAACCCAATCCCTTTAAAAGAAAGAAAGAAAGAAAGAAAGAAAGAAAAAACTCAGTGGCCTTAGGATTTTTCTTTTAAGCCCTGAACTTTTTCAGTGGAGAGTGCTGCCCTTGCGACCTGTTGATGTAATTGCCATAATTGAAGATTCCAGGCCCCCATGTGGGTGGACAGGGCCCCATTCAACCATCGGGTCAGCGAAGTGTAAACCTGCTGAGTCCTTCAGATGCCCTGGCCGCAGCCTCCCCCTCCTAGCCCTGCAGGCTGGGCTCCCCGCAAGGCCAGGGCAGCCAGGCCCAGGTCGGTCCCTCCCTCGATCTGGGAACCGTGCCTAATTAAGGGGTCTGTTCTCATCTCCATGGGGCCGACTTAACGCCTTCTGACAGTAATGAGAGACACACGTGTGGGGGTGGGGGCGGGAAGGACGGCCCTCCTGCTGTCTTAGCACCCTATTAAACAGCAAGTCTACCACACTGGAGTGCACGGCTGCACACACACACACACACACATACACACACACACACACTGCAATTCTCCAGTCATCACTATCAAACCTTTAAAGCTATAAGGAGCTGGTCCAGTTCTGAAAGAGGAAGAAACAAAAAGAAGAAATAACCTGCCTAAGGGTGCACAGTGAGTCACTGTCACTGGGACCCAGGTGTCCTGTTGCACCTCACAGCACAGACTTCCCCTGGGGAGGGTGGGGCGCTGCACTGTGGCCCAGGGGAGCACATGTGAGAGTGGGGGCGGGGAGGAGGCAGACTCCTGGCTGACTGGAGCAGCTGGTTTCCAAGGCCAGCCACAGCACAGCAGAAAGGAGCTCCAGACCAGGTCCACTGGGGCTGAGGTTTTCAGTGGTCTCTAGGACACCCTTTGATCACATGACAAAGCCAACTTCAGAGTGGGACACTCAAGTTGCAGGTGGATCCACAGCTGATGCCCTGACACTCTGTGTGCCCCTGTCTAACCTTCCGTCCCCTACAACCCTCACTCCTCACTCTCAGCCCCTCTCCTACCACTCAACAAGGTGTCCCACAATGATTCCCTTCTGCTTCCCCTGCAGAGAAAATTTGCCAAGTGACGCGTACATGGTGGGCTCTCAGGAAATTATTAAATATAAGAAAAGTCAAGTTGATGTTTTCGCCAGCTCTGAGTTGTGCTATTCATTGTGTTAAGCACAATTTGGATTATAGAAATGGCCAGGGAAGCCCTCAAGTTTCAGGGAGGGCAAAAATGCTGAAAATAACATGGACCTGGTCTGAGAAGTGCTGACCCATTAATGAACGCAGTGGATGAAAGGGACAGAATATTTCAGTTGTGTCTGACTCCAATTCTAATTCCAATGGCACAGCGATGAATCTCAAAAGAGAAACCAACAATATCCTAGATAGGAGCAATGTGATCGGAGATTTAGATTCCTTCCAGAAGCCTATTCACTAGTATCTTTGCTCCTATCTCCCCTCTTTCAGCTTCCCACTCTGTGCACATTAGCCTCAGCATGATGGAGCTCCCCACCTTTATTATGTCACACTCCCCACCCCTGCTCTAAAGCTTTCAGTGGCTCTCTGTCTCCCTCAGCATAAATCTGCACTGCCTGGTTCTCAGGGCACTCCTGATGCTGCTTTGGGCTTAGCTCAAAACTATAGTTTCTCCATCTTTTCCAGAGTACTTCCTTCCAAATGTACAGGACGTGGTGCCTCCTACCCAACTCAGACATTGTACAACAGAGGGTGGAAGTGAAGATAAAGTGTGGAGTCAGAAAACCCAGGAGTGAGTCTCGGATCTACCATCTGATCTCTCTGAGCCAAGCTGCTCAGGAGTCAAAGGGAGATGATTCCCACTTTGTAGGGTCAGCATGAGGATTAGGTGCTGTTACGGATAGTAAGTACTTTACAAATTCTAAAGGGTTCATGCCTGTAGGCCCAACAACTTGGGAGGCTGAGACAGGAGGATCACTTGAACCCAAGAGTTTGAGGTTGCAGTGACTTGTAAAGATACCATGGCACTCTAGCCTGGGTAACAGAGCAAGACTCTGTCTCAGGAAAAAAACAAAAAAACAAACCAAAAAACCCTCCAAGCTTATAATTACTTATTTACTTGTACATAATAGAACACAAAAATTCAGGTTGCTTTACAACTAAAAACTAAATACGCTAATAGTGGGAAAGCTCAAGATAAAAAATAATGTGAAAAATGAGAAACATCACTAAAGAATATACTAGTTTTTTTGGGCAGCCGTAAGACTTAAACAACAGAAATTGATGTTCTCACATTCTGGAGACTGAAGTCCAACACCAGGTTGCCAGTGTGGTGGTTTTCTCGTAAGAACTTTCCTCCTGGCTTACAGATAGCCAGCTTGACTTCTTGCTATGTCCTCATATGACAGAAAGAGGCGGGGCAGTGGGAGGGAGAGCTGTCTGGTATCTCTTCTTATAAGGCATTAACCATCATGAGGGCTCCACCCTCATGGCATCATCTAAGCCTCATTACCTCCCAAAGGCCTCCTCTCCAAATACCATCACTTGGGGGTTAGGGATTCAACATACGAACTGGGAGGGGGCACAATTCAATCCATTACAGGGAGAAAAGACACAATTATGTTAGAAGTCCAGGTTAGGCTGGCTATTGCAGCTGAGTACCCTTGGAGGGTAATCCTCATTTTCTCTTCTTCACATGTCTACAGAGGAGAGACTCATACCCCCCCCCCCCAGCTCACAAAGGGGGAGACATGGAGCAAAATATCCCCATATCTTCCCTGGGAGAAGGAGTAGCTGATGAGTAGCTAATGAATAAGGGCCACATTTACTAGCAGGTGGTCCCCGAGTAGCAGCAGTGTGATGTAGCCCCTTTTTTTGCTGCCTTGGTCTCATCAGAGCAAAGAAGGTTCCTGCTTCTCATTGCCTCCTGGACTTAAATGATTAGTCACCTGCTCAAGTAATCACCCCTCACTGTCTTTTACCACCACCACCAAGCAGGGGTCATCATTCTCCTGTTACTTTGACTCCACTGATTTTCTAGAAGCAGTCCCATAATCATTTCCTTGCAGGAGCTTGAACAAGTGAACTCACACTTGTTCTGCTTGGCAGAGTACACAGCTCCCAACGTCTGACTTACAGAGGGAGCGGGCGGTCCCACTCCAGCCCCAACACAGCAGTTAAAAAGAGAAACGTGCCAATGAATGAGAAGCGTACCTTGTCATCCCTCCAGCCCATACTTGACCTTTGGCCAATCTCAGTCACCCCGAAAGAGGAGGAGAGATGGCTTTGGAGCCCCTCACCTCTAGCAAGCACCAGCGTGAACCAGGAGCTTCTGTATAGCCACAGTCTTAAAGTTGAACAAAAAAAATTAAAAAACCTCTAATGTTAAAGAGAAGTGCTGGGGCCTGACATAAGGCAGATTGTGTAACATCATGGATGGGGTCCTTAATGATGGCTTATCTTCACTTGGCTAGTTTTCGTAATAACTTGTAATAAAAATGAAGGGCAAATGTAATAATTTCTTTTGCAACAGAAGGGAGTTGGACTAATGCAATTCAAACTTCTTGACACAATCAGATATAAGGAAAGAGTTTAATTGGTTGTCTCAACCAGGAGTTGAGCAGGATATAAATAGCAGACAACTTAAAATTAACCTGATGCACTCCCAGATGCCATGAGAGTAAGAACTGGTGTGACCCTTTGGAAAGCAGTTTCACAATACATATGGAGAGTCTTGATAATGGCCTTCTCCTAACTAGCGATTCCACTTCTACAAAGTTATACTAAGAAAAATAAAAATGTTTAAAGTTGCATGTTTAAGTATATTAGGAAAATCATGGTACATAAATGATGAAAAAGTATGCAGTCGTTCCAAAGGAAGTTTGTGAGGAGCGTATGTTGCTATATTGTTATATGGCAACAGCGCCTTACAAATCGTATGCTGTATACACTGCACGTACAATGGCCATAGTCCTGTAAAATCATGAAGAAGGGAAGAAAATATCAAATAATGATAGTTATCTTCTTTCATTTTTTTTCTGTAGTTTTTTCAAAGAACACACATTTTATCATTGGAAATAAAGTTAAAATGAACTTCATTATATACATTTACATATGTACAGATACAGATCAGCTATCCATAGATCGTCATACTTAAGGACAACAGAGCCGACATTCTGTTGCAAAAATTAAGAGACGTTCTTTCCACCTCATCCAGGTGAGGGGACATCTCACTTCCATCCAGAGGAAAAACAGCAGTTGCTAGTGGGCAGGACCTTTTTCTAGACAAGGACCTTTGGAAGTGACTGGACACTTTTGGCCCTTTCGGTTCAGCTGTTGCCTCTCTGAGGGCAAGAGACAGACTTTCCCCTTCTATCTATTCCCCCCCTCCCTGTGCTTCACTATCTCTTGTCACCCATTGGGAACCAACTAACTAGTTGTTGATTGGTTGATCTATTGATTTGCCTAGCTGGCTCCCTAAGGACATCATAGACGCCCAAGGCACAGCTACTGAATGCTTGAATGAATAAAATTGATCTCACATAGCGTCTGGGACCGCCGAAAGAAAGCAAACCCTCCCACATACGCTTCAAGGTCCAGCCGGCACACTACTTCCTCAGCAGTCTCTGCCAGACCACTTTGCCTCTGCTCCTTTCTCCGGCAGAAGGAATCCCTCCTGGACCCCTCTCCCTGCCGCCACCTTCTCTTGTGGCCTGGTGTCACTTGAGTCATTATGCCAGCCTGAATACAGTGTGCTCATCAGTCTGACTCCCTCCCTTGAATCT
>NW_003852455.1:3037174-3059716 GCF_000181295.1 Otolemur garnettii | reverse complement strand
AAATAAATAAATAAATAAATAAATTCACAAATATATGAAGTTCTAGGCCTCTCCCCAAGGCTCAACTTCTTGTTCACATTTCACTCACTGGCTCCAACTCTTGCTGGAAATACTCTTTTTTTTTTTTTTTGGAGACAGAGTATCACCATGTCACTCTCAGTAGAGTACGTGGCATCACAGCTCACAGCAACCTCAAACAATTGGGATTAAGCAATTCTCTTGCCTCAGCCTCCCAAATAGATGGGACTACAGGCACCCACCACAACACCTGGCTTTTTTTTGTTGTAGTTGGTTGTCATTGTTGTTTAGCAGGTCTGGGCCAGGTTCAAATCCACCAGCTCCAATGTATGTGGCCGGTGCCCTAACCACTGAGCTACAGATGCTGAGCCTTTTTGTTTTGTTTTGAGACGGAGTCTTACTCTGTTGCCCAGGCTAGAGTGCCATAGTATCATAGCTTGCAGCAAACTCAAACTGCTGAGCTCAAGCATTCTTCCCTGCCTCAGTCTCCTGAGTGCTGGGACTGAAAGCACCCACCACAATGCCCTGCTACCTTCTATCTTTAGTAGAGGTGGGGTCTCACTCTTGCTCAGGCTGGTCTTGAATTTCTGAACTCAAGCACTCCCAGAGTGCTAGGATTACAGGTCTGAGCCACCGCAACTGGCCAACATATCTTATTTGATGTAGCAGCCTAGGGACTCCTAAAGAAGACATTCCCCAACCTCAGTGTACCTAGGAATCAATGGGGGAGATTCCTGAGGCACTTTCTAGAAGCTCTGATTGAGTAGGATTGAGGCAAAAGCTCAGAATCTGCATTTTAACCAATACCCTGCAATGAACTGAAGTATGTCTCCCCCAAATTCACATGTGAAGTCTTAATCACTAATGTAATGGTATTTGGAGATGGAGCCTTTGGGAGGAAATTTGGTTTAGATGATATCATAAAAAAGGGGAATCTCTTGGCCAGGCGCAGTGACTCACGTCTATAATGATAGCACTTGGGGGTGAGGTGGGGCCGAGGCAGGTGGATTGCCTGAGCTCATGAGTTTGAGACCAGCCTGAGCCAGAGCGAGACCTCGTCTCTAAAAATAACTGGGCATTATGATGGGCGCCTAATAGTCCCAGCTACGTGGGGGGCAAAGGCAATAGAATAGCTTGAGCCAAGAGTTTGAGGTTGCTGTGAGCTATGATGCCACAGTACTCTACCAAAAGCAACAAAGTGAGATTCTGTCTAAAAATAGAAAGAAAGGAGATCTCATGATGGGGTTAGTATGCTTATACGAAGAGATACCAGAGATTTCTCTTTGCTGTCAAGCACCCATGAAAGGCCATGTGATCACAGCCAGAAGGCAGCCGTCTGCAACCCAGAAAGCGAGTCCTCACCAAACAGGCACTGACTCTGCTGGCACCTTGCTGATGGACTTCTAGCCTCCAGAACTATAAGATAAATTTCCGTGGTGTAAACCATTCAGTCTGTGGTATTTTGCTACAGCAGCCAGGGCTTACTACCACACTTCTCTGGGTAATTCTGATGTCAAGTACCTAAGGCCTATGCTCTGAAAATTGCTACTCTAGTCTCAAAATAAAACTCACCTCCCCAGCCACTAGTTTTTTCTTACACATTTCTTAGCCCTCTGGACAGACTTCTCCTTGGGCACAAGTCACATTGGTGTCACTGACCTATGATACCGTTTTTATTTCCCTAGTACATCACACAGTACATGGACTACAGTAGCATTCAGAAATGTCTGCTGAATTCATAAATGTATAAGTGAATGAATGAATGAATGAATGAGCAAATGAATGGATTTAGTACCATATCAACTACTTCTTTTTTAAACAATCAGAACATAAAATCTCTATTTTATTTTTCAAACTCAACCACTTTTTTATTTATGTATTTTTCAGATTAATATGAGGGTACAAATGTTTAGGTTACATTGTTTTCATTTATAAGGTAAAAACTACTTCCTTTTTAATTTCCCCCAATTCTTCCAACCCTTATTTGAAGAAAATTGACCTGCTTTTCAAGATCATTTTCCATTCTTGTTTTTCTGAGAATCTTTCAGAGTTATTGTTGGGAATCCAGTGGTTAAAAAAAATGGCTCTAACCAGGTGCTGTGGTGGGCGCCTGTAGTCCCAGCTACTTCGGAGGCTGAGACAAGAGAATTGCTTAAGCCCAAGAGCTGGACGTTGCTGTGAGCTGTGATGCCACAGCACTCCACTGAGGGTGACAAAGAAGTTCTGATTGAGTAGGATTGAGGCAAAAGCTCAGAATCTGCATCTGTCTCTAAAAAAATAAAAAATAAAAAGGTTCTATAATACAAATACAACATAAGGAACATCCTCCAGCTATTCAATACAGGCTGGAAAAGATCTTCCAGTCAAAGACATCTCCACGCAGCTCCTCTGATGGGTACACCCGAAGAATGATAACGGGACCCTCCCTTCCCTGCAGGGATGACTTGGTCAGCCATGTCAGATCCAGGGGAGGATGGGGGCAGATGGTTCTACTGCTGAGTGGAACCTGGGCTGGAAATCCAGGTAGGGAGGATAAGAGAGAATTTGGAGTTAAAGCACAATAGGTCCCGTTATTTTTTCTCCATTGATATCGTCCATTCTTTTTTTTTTCCTCCTGAGACAGAGTCTCACTCTGTGCCCAGGCTAGAGTGCTGTGGCATAAGCCTAGCTCACAGCAACCTCAGACTCCTGGGTTCAAGCGATTCTCTTGCCTCAGCCTCTTGAGTGGTTGGCCCTACAGGCACCTGCCATAATGCTTGGCTAATTTTTCTATTTTTAGTAAAGATGGGGTCTTGCTCTTTGCTCAGGCTGGTCTTGAACTCTTGAGTTAAAATGATCCTTCCACCTCAGCCTGTCAGGAGCTGGAATTATAGATGTGAGCCACCTTGCCTGGCCCATGTCTTCCATTCTTAAGGCTGTAAAAAGCAGGAAATAAAAGACCCTTTACCCCCTCATGCAAGACTGCTCCAGGCTTAATCAGAGCCTTAAGCTGCTGTCATTCGTGTGTTGTACACCCAGTGACAGTGATCAGGTTAGGTTTTAGAATAGTATGATGTAAGTTTGGCTTGTGAAGAAAGAATTGCTGACAGACAGTGCAAGCCGACACCATGAGAACAGCTCAGCTCTGAGGTCACTCGGCCCAACAGGTAGGCCCTTCTGTTTTCTTAGGCCTGACACTCGATGCCCCACCAGTTATTCAATAACCAGAAAAGAGGTGGGTCCTAAAAATTCCTGGATCTCCATGGGGATGGAAAGAGAAGGGCCAACCTTCTCATCTGCCAGACTGTGGCTTTGGCCAAGGGCACCCGAGAAGAAACCAGGCTGGAAAGCTGTCCCCGGGAGGATGGGTCCACAGGAAAAAAACACAAAGATTCAGGAGCAAGTAACATTGTTTCTTCAGAGAGGTGAAAAATGATTCTACATCCTATTTAATCTAGACAATCAGGGAAGGTGAAACTCCCTCTCAGACTGAACAAGGGTTCAAACTCTCAGATCAAATGAAACGGCCAGTTCTCAGCAAATTTACTTCCAAAAAGATTATGGGGAAGAGGGAATTGGTGGAGCTTTTTTCTGTTTGGGCAGGAAGTTGTTTATTTCTTGAGATTGGTTTATTTTACCACCCAATATGTACCACTCCTAGGACCCAACATGCAAAGAAATTACAGCTTTAAAAACATGTGATATTTTGGGTAGCGCCTGTGGCTCAAGGAGTAGGGTGCTGGCCCCAAATGCCAGAGGTGGTGGGCCCTGGCTTAAAAAAAAAAAAAGGAATATTTTAATGAGAGACTATAATTAATGCTTCAGAAATATAAATTCATGGCAAGCATATTTTCCTTTGATTATTTCATAGGGGTTAAAAAAAAAGAGAGGTTATAGATTTTCTTTGTAAGCATCATATTTGATATAGAGTGAGGTATTGTCTTCCTTGGGCTGCCACATCAAAGTGCTAAAACTGGGTGACTTAAAGCAACAAAAATGTATTGTCTCACAGTTCTGGAGACTAAAATCAAGGTGTCAGCAGGGCCACTCTCCCTCTGAAACTTGCAGAGAAGTCTCTTTTCTTGCCTCTCCCTAGTTCCCGGGGGTTGCCAGCAATCCTTGGCATTCCTTGGCCAGCAGCAGCTACATCACTCGTTTCTGACTCCATCATCACATGGCATTGTTCCCTCACGGGTCTGGATCTCTGTGTCTCTTCTATTTTAGTGACACAGGTCATATTGGATTAAGAGCCTATCCTATTCCATTATGACCTCATCTTAATTACCTACATCTGCAATGACCTTATTTCCAAATAAGGTCACATCCTGAGGTTCTGAGTCTGAAGAATAAATACCTTTTCAGGGGACATAGTGCTGTAACAGGTGACAACCCCCAGCAGCTATGACCAGACTTGCTCATAAAAGGAAAGTACGGAGCTCCACAGCCTCCACCAGCCCCTGTCAGCCTCAGCAAAGCTACTAAGCTACTGATGTATCAGTGATTCCTCCCAAAGAGGGGAACAAGCCATTCATTCAGCAGTTCTTTCAGCAAATATTAACTAAGCACCTATTAAGTGTCCTGGTTATGCTGGCTTTGGGTGAGAGAGATGAGACAAGTTCCCTGTGATTGGTAAAGAATATTCAAAGTAAAACACTCTGCCGTTCCATCATTCTTTGTCCACCTGTCTCCAGCCCACACTACTCAAGTATGAGCAGTCTGAGGGCCAGGTACCTTGTCCCAGGCAGCCTCTGTAAGAGGTCCCACATACTCATTTGTGGAGTTGGGGCGTAGGAAACCTTTGGGAAGAAAAAAACAAACACAAATGATTAAAGAACAATGTGCTACCTGGCAGAGGAGACAAAGTCCTAACGCTATGAAGAAGGCATAAGGGAAGAAGATTTTCAAGCTGGGCAGGGTTTTTGAGAGAATTTTAGTTGGTGATTTTCAAACTTAAACAGAAATCAATGGAACACTTTCTCCGACCACATTCTTATGAGGCTATGTAATGTGTGAACAAGTGAAAGCGGAACCATTCTGGTAGAAGGATGAGAGAGTTTACAAAAGGCCCTCCTGCTCAGCACCACCTCCAGGCCTAGTGCCACACTCCCTGGGGAGGAAGCTCTTGGCATGGCCAGAAAGCCTAGACTCCCTAGAAGCTGAACCCCAAGGAGGTGGCAGTGCACACCTCCTCCAGGGCCATATACAATGAGTCTATGGCAGAGGCAGGGACTAGAACTTGGGTTCTTTTTTTATTTCCAGTCCAAAGCTTTCTGTACCATCTCATGTTCTTAGGGTAAAGTGGACGAGAGGATAGTTTCATGCTCTCTGGTCTCCCCAGACCAACCCCCACCCTGCAGCCTCCTCTGTGTCCTCACAACGCATTTCCTGGAAGGAAGCATCATTTATACCCAGCCCCAGCCGGGGCAGTCACTGTCACTCTTATTCCTGGATGGCAGGGGAGGGGACTCAATGACTTTCTGGGTCTTTTCCAGCCCAATGATATGGCAACTGCAATTAAGCTTTCCAACTCTGCTTCCATTCTTCCACTCCCTTACTTTGGAACCCTGACGTGGCCTTCTGAACCATCTGGGAGGTGTCCTATTCCACAGTGGCCCTTCCATCCTGGCCTGGAAGAGAAAAATCAAGGTTCACAAGACACAAACAGGGAGTGGTTTCTTCACAGGTTTGTTCTGACTCCAGCTTGGTCTGATTCACATAAATGACAGAGACAGAATGAGTTGGGACTGGGAGACTCAGAGACTTCCAAACAGAAAGGAACCCATAAGGATATTTCCAACTCAACTTGGGACCGTTTAGAAACGCACACCCAAAGCATAACCCCTGATGCCCAGGTTCCTTAATCCAACCAACTTGGTCCTGGGAGAACTTTCCAAGGAGGCCAGGGTCTCCTCATGAAATGTCCTGCCCATATCTGAAGTCAATTTGATCTCCATCCATTGAAATTATCCTCCAGACTCACTGCAACTTTCAAAGGAGTTGACTCCTGAGTCACTTTCCCATCAAAGGAAGGGCAATAGTTTAGAGAAATCTCAGGAGGGTAGTAACCCTAAGAATAGTCATGAGCCTTGATGTGAGTATTCAAAACATCCGAGTTCATGTTTCCAGCAGGTAACTTGGGACCATTCTCTTGATTATTCTTGAGCCTGGCTCACAGTTGTAATTGGGGTTCACTCAACAGTCATTTAACAGACACTCATGGAGCACCTATGACAGGCCAGCACATTAGAGAACAATGGGACTCTTGACTGGCTGCTAAGGGTGTCAGACTCTTTGGGGTTTCAAAGTGGCTCCTAGATGGCCATGAGCTGGAATATTGTTTTTACTGTGAGACTCCCATGGAGCGGCGAGCACGGATTTCCTCAGCATGTCCCTCACGCCTCAGACTCTCATTCTCTGATTTCATACCAGAAAACGTGATCAACTGGCATGTTTCTCATGATTTTCCATCACACTAACCATTTTCTGTGCTAACTTGGCACTTAAAAGATATGATTCGTGCACGCAGGCAGTCTTCAATTTCCCTCTTAAAATGGCCAATAGCACGGACTGTGCCTGGTTCATCCTGCAGAGCCAGGCACACAGGTGCTCAATAAATATGTTGAGTGGGTAAATTAGTGAATGGATGAAGAAAGGGGCAATCTTGCTTCTGAGGAGGATACCTAGGAAAAGACATTCCGAAGGAGGGCAACCTTTACGGGGTTGCTTCATCCACGTCCTAGTAGGTCAACATCCTGTCTAACACTCTCCAGACTCCAGTCCTGCCTCATAGGTGTAGGTTCCCTCTCTGGCTCCGGCATGAAAACCCTCTGTCCAGTGGCCGTCATGTGCTGTCCGGCAGCCAGGCCCCACCTCAGGAGCTCAGCACCCTGACGCTCTCTTATGACACCAGCCACACAAAAGGGAGTGGGCCACGCGGGTGTCCTCTGCCACCCTCACGCTAACTGCCAGGGCCAAGAGGAATATTTTCATCCAGCCTCTCTCCCCTTTTCTTTCTTCTTTTAAGCTTCTTCTAGTGATAAAAGCTGGAGCAAATTGAAATTGGCAGCTCCGTGGTCTTCAAGCAATAGGAAAAGTGCTAGAGCGCCTGTGAGCTACACTTCTGAAAACTTAAAAAAAAAAAAAATTCTAATCTTGCCTCAATAAAAACGACATCATGTCACTGTAATCGGCAGGGGAAAGGCTTGAAAGTTGCTGGCAGTGGCCCAGCAGAGTTCAGGGGTTATGTTGTCTGCAGTGAATTCCCACGGGAAAGGTAGGAGAGCGTTGCCTCTCAGGTGAGCCTCTGAGGCCTGTCAGGTACCAGGGGTGGGGAGGACCGATAAAGCTCCCCTGAGTCTCTCTGCAGTCTCCCGCATTGCTGGAGCGGCGCTCAGGGGCTGGCTCTGCCACCCCTCTCTCCCACCCGCCTTTCTTCCTCATGTAGCTTTTGGCTGTGCTCCTCCTTCGGGCTGGCTGACTTTGAGAAAGAGACGTGGCAACGGCCAACCTGGGAAATCTCAGTGACAACAGATCTCCTTGTGAGGGCACAGACCCAGAGCCAAGGAGGGTGGCAGCAAATGCTCCAGTTCCACTGGAGTGTGGAGTCTTTGCCAAAAGTAACCATAAAAATGGCAGGTTGACTATGCTGCAGCCGGCCATTCTGCACGGTGCTGCTTTAACCCTGGGGACTGCAATGCTGGGAGCTGGTTTTCACAGCACTTCAGTTCACCCACCACTGGCAGTTACCATTTGCTACCAGCCAGTAATTCATTAGCAATCCCGGCACGGGCGTACCAGGGACCTTTTGCCTCAGCCTCCCAAGTAGCTGGGACTACAGGTGTGCACCATCATACTCAGATGATATATTTTTAAAAATTCTCTTAGGGGCAGAACCTATAGCTTAGTGAGTAGGGCACCAGCCCTGGGTGGTGAGTTCAAACTCAGCCCCAGCCAACTGCAACAAAAATATAGCCAGGAGTTGTGGTGGATGCCTATAGTCCCAGCTACTTGGGAGGCTGAGGCAAAAGAATTGCCTAAGCCCAGGAGTTGGAGGTTGCTGTGAACAGTGTGATGCCACAGCACTATACCAAGGGCGATAAAGTGAGACTCTGCCTCTAAAAAAAAAAAAAAAAAAAAAAAAAATTCTCGTATGGATGAGGGGTGTCACTGAGTTGCCTGGGTTGGTCTTGAACTCTCAGCCTCAAGTGATGCTCCCACCTTGGTCTCCCAAAGTGCTGGGATTACAGGATGGGCTATTGTGTCCATGCAGAAACATTATTTTTATAATAAAAAAATATGGACATACGGTACAATGCAAAAAGTACTTGCACGAGTAAGCAGAAGCATTAACAGTATTTTCACTCTGGATACACCACATACCAACAAGCCAGCCACCAAGTTAACAAATCACTTGGTGCTAGTTCTTGTGTTTTAGGGTTTGGGGGCTGCAGGGGCATTTGAGGCCATGTCTGCCTCCAGAGGCTGCACATGTGACGCAGAGTCTAGTTACTGTCCACAAACCAGGCGCAGGTGTCTGAGAGCTGGCCTGGGGGGAGGAAGAGTCCAGCCCAGAAGGACAGGAAGGATCTTGAGGGGAGAGGCGTGGTAGGCTGTAAACAGTGGTGGGCTGGCCCGAGTGAAAGGTTGACTCTGGGACAGAGACAAGTATGAGGTGCAGTGTAGAGAGAAAGATGGAACCCTATTACAAAGGCTCCATAGAGGGGCCAGAGTTTAGACAACCTGGCGGGTGAGTGCAGCTCAGACATGAGCCTGAAGCCCCACTCTAAAGTAGAAGAGTGAGTTCACACCCCTGGGGGCCAGGAGGCCTCTCTTAGCTGTGTTAGTCCCACCTGCCCAATGCATCCCAAGTCCCACCACCTCTTTGCTACCACACTGCTCCAAGCCACTGTCATCTCTTGGATGAGCACCACTCTTTCCTACCTGGTCTCCTTGCCTCCCTCCCTGCCTACTGCAGAGCGGCCAGAGTGCTCCCTTAAGAGGATGAAGCATATTATGTGACCCCTGTGTTCAGAGTTCACCTGATGGCACCTGCCTCCCTGAGAGCAGCAACTAGATCTTAGAATGCCCTCTGCACCACCCAGCCCTGCTGACTTCTGCCTTGTCTCTCTCTGCCTCCCTTCCTCCTTCCTCACTTTGCACAGTCATTCTGGCCTCCTGCTGTTCCTAAAGCAGGTGTGGTCCTGCCTCAGGGCCTTTGTACCTCCCCTTCCCTCACCATGGGAAGTGTCACCTCAGAATAGGTAAAGTCACTCTCTAAGGGCTTTCCAGAGCATATAATTTAATCCTACATCCTCATGGCACCTCCCTTCTCTCTGTCCCTACCTGTCCCCGATTTCTCTGTACAGTTTCAGGCATCTTTTAATATTCTCTCTAACGCCTTTATTTACCTTTTCCATCTCCTCATCTAAAATGTAGGCTCCAAAATGTATGGATTTTATATTTCCATTTGGTTAGAATGCAGGCCAAGTGCAGTGGCTCTAGCCTGTAATCCTAGCACAGCACTCTGGGAGGCTGAGGCAGGAGGATTGCTAGAGGTCAGGAGTTCAAGACTACCCTGAGCAAGAGTTAGACCCTAACTCTATAAAAACTAGAAGAATTATCCAGTCGTGGTGGCAGGTACCCATTGTCCCAGCTACTCAGAAGGATTACTTTGAGCCCAGGACTTTGAAGCTGCAATGAGCTAGGATGACATACACCACTGCACTCTAATCTAGCAACAGAGGGACACCTGTATCAAAAAATACCTAAATAAAATAAGATGATTAGTGGCATGCAACTGTAGTCCCAGCTACTTGGAGGCTAAGACAGGAGGATCACTTGAGCCAGGAGTTTGAGGATGCAGTGAGCTATGCTCATACCACTGCACTCCACCCTGGACAACAGAGTAAGACCCTGTCTCTAAAAATATATACATGTATATATTTACATATAAAACTTATATATAATATCAAGCAACTTTTCCTTAAGAAGAGTTCCAATTAATAAATCTGGAAGGAATGAGGAAAATAGAAACTCACCATTAGATCACCACATAGTAACTGCCACAGGCAAGATCCTCTGATGGATTCTAAATCTGGGAGTCAGACACATGCACAGAAACAGCCTATTTCATAGTCTACTCTCCCATCTCCCCCTGCCACCACCTGGTACAAATATTTAGGAAGTACAAAGGGAAAAATTGTAACTTTATCATGGACTATCCTGACAGAAGCCACCTTAGCCAAATGACCGTGGTTAATGTCAACAGTGAAATAAAGTGACATCGTGCACCCCCAATATGATGCCTCGGAGGGGGCATGTCCTCTCTGTGGTGGCCGTCCCAGTAATGCATCTGCTCTCTACAAACACGAGGAAACATCACACAAACCTACGTGAAAGGGCTTTCTACAAGGTAACTGACTAATCCTCTTCAAGGTGTCAGAGAGGTGAGGAAAGACTTCGGGACTGTCATCAAGGGCAGAACACTGAAGAGACACGGCCTCTAAATGCACTACTCCTGGACGGGCTCCTACAGCAGACAAAAAGGCGAGAGTAGAAGAAAGGGTGAAGTCCAAATTCAGTCTGTAGTTTATAGTATTATTATTATTTGAGACAAAGTCTCACTATGTTGCCCTCAGTAGAGTGCTGTGGCATCATCACTCACAGCAACCTCAAACTCTTGGGTTCAAGAGATCTCTTGCTTCAGCCTCCCAAGTAGCTGGGACTACAGGCACCCACCACAACACCAGCTATTTTTTGGTTACAGTTGTCATTATTATTTGGCAGCCCCACCCAGGCTGGGTTTGAACCCGCCAGCTCTGGTGTATGTGGCTGGCACCCTAGCTGGTTGAGCTACAGGCACCAAGCCAGTTTATAGTATTATATCAAGATTAATTTCTTTGGTGATCTTTCCTTTCTTTCTTTCTCTTTCCCTCCCTTACTCCTTCCTTCTTTCTTTCCTTCCCTCCCTCTCTCCCTCCTTCCTCTCTCTCTCTCTTTTTCTTTTCTTGTCTCTTTTTTTTCTTTTTTGAGACTGAGTCACACTCTGTTGTCCAGTCCAGAGTGCCCTAGTGTCAGCCTAGCTCACAGCAACCTCCTACTCCTAGGTTCAACAGATCCTCCCATATCAGCCTCCTGAGTAGCTGGGACTAGGACTACAGAATGCCACCATAATACCCATCTGATTTTTCTGTTTCTTCTAGAGATGGGGTCTCCGTCCTACTGAGGCTGGTCTCAAACTCCTGAGCTCAAGGGATCTTCCTGCCTCAGCTTCCCAGAGGGTTAGGTTTACAGGCATGAGCCACCTCGCTCAGCTTTGATGATTATCCTGTGATCACATAAGATGTTAACATAAGAAGTTGGTTAAAGGGTACAGAAGAGAGCTCGTTGCACTATTTTTGCAACTTCTCTGTAGGTCTAAAATTATCTTAAAATATTTTTGGAAAAGGATCATCAGAGGTAACTGCAAATTTGTCTAGGCTTTTTGGCAGAGAGGAGGGAAAATAAGTCTAGGAGTTATCATTATCAGAAGTGAAGCTGTGGAAGGAAGGTCGATCAGTTAGTTTCTCAAGTGACAAACTTGGTGTCACCTTTGCATCCCCTTTCTGAGGCCTGTCAGGTCCCTTAATCTCTTGACTCCACCCTTCTTTGCTGCCAGCCCCACTTTAAGGCAGACCTCTCTCTTCCCCTCTGGATCACTGGGGATCCTCCCAGGGCACAGGGGGTGAACAGAAGAGGCAGGGAGTGAAACTCTAGGAAAGGGTGCCCTGCAGTTGTGCAAACAACTGCCATGGAGTCACTTCTGCAGAAAAACAGGAGGGAAAACGAACGCACGTGACACGGCAACAGAGTGAAAAGTGGCCACAATTCTATCGACAAATGAAAGGAAAAATCTATAAAACACAAAAGCCCCTGTCTTGGTCATTCCGCACAATCTTCATCCCATGAGAGAAAGCAGTGGGTCCCACATAGGGTTGCAAAGACTGAGGTCCCACGTTATCTCCAGTTTTTACTCAAAGAGTTCTGCATATTTGGGTGTTATTTTTATCTCCCCTCTTCGTTTATTGTCTCAGGGTAAACACTTGCCATTCATAAATGCCTTAAGAGTGAATCAGTATTCTCCTGTTCAAACCAGTAGAGGCCACATCAAACAATAGCCCACAAGGTATTATTAATCATTAAATGGCTCTCAAGCAAGGGAGCCATTTTTCTTTGCTTTCTTGTGTGTGTGTTTTTTAAGGAAATTAACAAAGTCTAAACCTTGACTTTGACCTATTCAGAAAAAAAAAGTGTTTTGTTTTTTTTTTTAACCCTTAAAGACTTCGTCAAATTTGAGGCTAAAAGGGTTAATATCTCAGGCCTTCCTCAGCCATTAAACGATGGCCTGGATTTCAAATTGTAGCACTTTCTCCATGTTTAAACACCCATGAAAAATAATGTCCTCAGCCATGGCGAGAGTCCATGGTGGGGTTACTAGGCTGCAGCCACACATGAGCACAAGCTGGACACACACCTGCTCTACTGAAGAAGAAACCAAGTCATGTCAAATGCACCTTAAAGACAGTCTTCACAGGGCCACTCTCCTCCCCGCTGCTATATACACTGAGGAAGGCCCTCTAGATTCAAACATGGGGTTCCTCCCTCTAGACCAGCGATTCTTAACCTGTGGGTGGCGACCCACAGGAACCGTATTAAAGGGCCACGGCATTAGGAAGGTTGAGAACCACTGCTCTAGACCAATAGCATCACCCCCATGGATGTGGAGGTGTAAAAGCAATAGTGAAGCAATTCTGGCAAAAAGACAGCTGAAGAAACCCACGAGTAATCTTGCATATCAGGCCCACAGAACTAGGATGGTCACATGTTCCAGTTGATGCCAGTTGTCCCAGCATAGTTTTTTTCAAGGCAAGAGTCTCATTCTATTGCCCCAGACTAGAGTACAGTGGCATTATCACAGCTCACTGCAACCTCAGATTCCTGGGCTCAATTGATCCTCTTGCCTCAGCCTCCTGAGTAGCTGGGGCATGCTACCATGCCCAGTTAATTTTTCCACCTTTGTTTGGAAAAATCACTCTTGCTCAGCCTTGGCTCAAACTCCTGGCCTCAAGCACTCCTCCTCTCTTGGCTTCCCTAAGTGCTAGGATTACATTTGTGAGCCCCTGCACCTGGCCCCCAACATAATCGCTAATAGCCCTACCTTTCACTCTCAAAAGTATACCAGTTTGGACTATCAGTGTAAGGTTACCCACACAGAATGGGATGTTTCTCCTTTCCACCAAACGGATACAAGTGAGACTGGGACCTAGGGAGGGTCTGCCTATACCCACTCCTGGTTAAATGGTTTAAGTTTCCCTCTGCGGCCTTTCCCATGCCTTCCTGCCTCCTTGACGGAGGAAGGAGGGTCCCACACACATCCTGCGCACCAGGCCCATATTGATTCCTGATGCTTTTGCCTCTAGTCAGGTCTCTCTGTGGGCATGAGGCTCATTTCAAATACTCAAGGCAGGCTCACACGAACCTCTCCTTCTACCTGCAAACAAAGCTGAAATCATAATGCTTGGATGGTTCTCCTCCCTGTAAAAGGAGAAAGAATCAGATAATTTTTAAAGGTTTCTCCTGGTCCTAGAAGCTGCAATTCATAAAAGACTGGCTGAAGCTTTGATTTGTTGAATATACTCACGGACCAATTTCCCAGAGTGGTTGTCCTGCCCCCTTTTTAAAGAAATTAACATCTTGTGATTTTTTTTCTTTAGGTGAATGGTTTATCTTAACTATCAGAGAAACATATATAGTAATAATAAAAGTAGCTAAGAACTTATATTGTATTTATAATATTCCAAGCACTGTTCTAAGCACCTTAACCTATATTGGTCCTGTTAACAATTCTACAATATAGGTACTGTGAATGTCTCCCCATTGAACAGGTGATTAATCAAGGCACAGAATTGATACATCACACAGCTAGACAGCAAAAAAGCTAGAACATGAATCTAGGCAGTCTGGCTCCATAGTCTGCTTTCTAGCCACCCTGTTACACCAGTTTTCCTGAACATCTATATACATATATGTTTAACATTCCTAACAGAAAGAATTACCAGGGCAGTCAAAGATCAGCTGTAAAACACTTCAACCTCACAGAGGAGAGCACTATTTAAATACGAGAGGACATTTCACCTCGACTTTATAGCCCCCTTTATCAATATCATTCAGCATCATAAAACAACAGGTGTGTTGGGCTTCTCTCAAAAACAGGTGTTTTTGTCTGCTCTATTTATACTTATTTAAGCCAGGGTGTCTGAGCATGGTTACTATTTACTTCTTGGTTATATGGAATCTTCCATGAGCAGCTGGTGTGGAGAGCGTGCGGGCAGGAAAGCAGGTAAGCGGTTGCTCTAACTTGGGACCATTTGCTGCACTTGTGCAACACCTGCTCAACTACCCCCCACACTCACTTGTTCCAGGTGTCCTCCTCAAGTTCTTTTCCAGCCTTCCAGAAGCCCCAGAGATCTTCCCACTGGCCTTTTCTCCCTTTCCATCTGCTGCCCAGCGGTGGAACCTGCCTGCTTAAATCTTACTTATTAACTATACGTAGATATGGCAGGCTGTGATTACAGCAGAACTGTTTGGGAGCTCAGTATCTTGCTTCTTCCCACGTACCTTACCCTGGGAATTGCTTTGTACTTGCATACTGCCATGTGGTGGTGTGTCTTTAATAACCATCAATAAAGATAGGCCTGGGAAAGCATGGACAGCCACAGAGTACTCTAAATTCACCTGATTGCAACAGAGGCAAGTGGTCTGCAGGGGTATCCCAGCTGCCCAGGGGTGGTCACCAGGAGTGGTCAAAGTGAACTTCAAAGTAAAATGTTTGATTCTGCAGCCAAAGAAAACTCAGAAAAGTATCCTGACCCTCTGTGGGTTCTTTGAATTGCCAAAAAATCAATTTCCTAAAGTCCAAATTCACTCATATATTTCTTCTCCAAATATTTGGAGATCCACACGCTAGGAAAGGTAGTCTACCAAACACCATGAGGCATTTCAGAGCTTCTTTATCAGAGAAGCAGTAGAGATGAAGATGGTGGGAGGTATGTGGGAAACTTGCAAATATAAACCTGGAATGCACCACTGTGCACAGATGAACAGCTGGCCAGGATGAAAGTAACTGCAAAACAGCTGTGTAATTCTGCCTTCCTCATAGTTGGTGCTCAGAAGTATTGATTGATAATCTCAGCACTCTGGGAGGCCAAGGCGGGTAGATGGCCTGAGCTCAAGAGTTTGAGACCAGCCTGAGCGAGAGTGAGACCCTGTCTCTAAAAATAGCCAGGTGTTGTGGTGGGTGCCTGTGGTCCCAGCTACTCAGGAGGCTAAGGTAAGAGAATCGCTTGAACCCAAGAGTTTGAGGCTGTGGAGAGCTATCACGCCAGAGCACCCAACCTCAGGGCAACTGAGACTCTGTCTAAAAAAAAAAAAAAATGTATTGATTGAATGGAATTAAGTTAAACAGAAAATTAGAAATTGGATGGTTTTTCCCCAGCTACTGTCTAACCACCATCAATACATTTTCATTCGCTATGAAGAAAACACGCTGGAATCCTACCCCTCCATCCAGGTGACACAGGGTTCTAGACACCAAATCTAGGTCTGTCCCAGATGCCAAGGCTGGGAGCACAGGTGAGGAGGGCATAGAGGATTGAACAGCCACCCAGAACAAGAAGATCAGATACTTGTACTTGAGTACGTGGGTCCCTTGGCGATAGTGGAAGCCGTGCAGTAAAGGCTACGGCTGGATACAGGTATATGCACATAGCTTGGCAACCTCCTCCGAGAGCCAGCATTGCACTGGGACTTTAGCAAGAGACCTCCCTTCAGATCACCTCCTATCAGGTCAGGCAAGCCTGGCACACACCATCATGTTACAAGGGAGCTCACCCTCCTTGGGTCCACTCAGATTTCAGCCAAGGCCGGTCTGTGGAAGTACAACGTGACAAAAGGAGACTCCTCTTCCCCACGTCCCATAACATCAGTACACTGTGTGTGGCTGAGGGAACCCAAGATGAGCTCTATCACGCGGGCAGCTGCTACAGAGATTAATGCTTGGTCCTTTTCCTGGTGCTCGGAAGAGTCAGTGTACTTGCCTTCCCCCTTTTGCTAAGCCACCTATCTGGGACCACCACCTCTAGACTGGCTACACAGTAAGATGCCATCTCCTCATTGCTGCCAGGTCCTGTCATCACCCCCCAAAAAGGCCACAACCTTTTCCAGTCTACAGATTTTAAGTTGTGTCGATAGCAAAACAGCACAGAACAAAACAACCAGCTCACGAGAAGTGATGCAGGTCAGATTCTCCACAAGCCCCCAGCCATAAACCCGGTTTCCCTTTCTGAGATATTCGCAGGAAGCCTTTTAGCACTGAATGCTGAACTCAGCCACTCTATGTTCAGCTCAGGGTGGCCTAGGCTTCCCCTCTCTGGGTCATTTCCAAAACCTGCTCAGTCATCTTGCTAAGTGGGATTCCTTCCCCTCACATTTCCCTTCTAGCAGTTCTCCTTCACCAGAAAAGACTTTCTCTCCCCCCCCCTCCCTCCAGAGATATGCCTTCTGGATTATGGACATTTGGTACCAAATAGACAGACGTCTTCATCATCCTCTCTGTTCTAGTTTCCGGAAATCTTACTCTTGCCCGTGTCTCTTCTTGAAAAAGAAAAATCAGTTCTTTCCCTGCCTTGTCCCTGCCTATCCCATAGCCTATGCACTCAACAACTCATGGTCCAGCTGAGTATCTCCTGCCCTGACCACATCCATCCTCTCCCCACACCCACACCCCGGCCTGCCTGCCAAAGTCCTTCCCCCGTACACAGTCTAGAACACAAGGCTATTGTGAAGACAGAATTTTGTCATGGAATCAAAAGGACCTTGTCAGCTATCAGGTACTACAAGGTAGGGGACAGGGACCTCCAACTCTGTGGAAGAGACCAGAAGGTCCCAACCACACTAGAACCCACCAGAGTCTTGAGCTACAGCTGTGGCAGCTGCCTGGGCCATCTTCTCTTGTTCACTACGCCTGGCATCAAAAGGGAAGTATGTACTTCATACTTCCTGATGCAAACATCATCTCTCACCTGCTTAGAAAATTAATTATTTTTCTCCCTTCTCCCTCTTCTCAGTGCGAAGTCGGCCAGCAGCTCAGTGTCTCTGTGCTCCACCCCTTCACTGTACTCCTGGCCTCCGGTCTTCTCTGGTCTTAAGATAAAAGCTTAGCATCAAAGGAGTACAGATTCCAGAGATGCAGCTATTCTCACCCCTAAGCTTACTTTTAGGGCACAAATATGGGAAACAGGTTGGCAATTATAAGGAAGAAGAAAGGACATGTGGTTTGGCTTGGTTTTGTTGACCGAGAAGAAGGCTGCCTATTCTGTGGGGCCCCTGCAAAAGGCTTCCTATCTCTTGGAACTCAGAAATAAAGATCTCTTCTTTTCCAAGTTGATGAGCAAATCCAAGGGAGTACCACAGTGCAACAGGCCTGGAATCAGCTGTGCTCTGTGACACTGCCAGCGAGATAGCTCAGTTTCTCAGCTGTAAAATCCATCTTTGGTGATAATGTTAGTCACTTGCTGTAGATGATATTTCAAAATGCTTTTCTTATACAGAGATACAGTGGGGAGAGTTTCTAGATTAGCAGGCAGGAAACACGAGCATAATTCTGGCTTTGCTCTCCCCTCTC
Source organism: Otolemur garnettii (assembly GCF_000181295.1). Classification (NCBI taxonomy): domain Eukaryota; kingdom Metazoa; phylum Chordata; class Mammalia; order Primates; family Galagidae; genus Otolemur; species Otolemur garnettii. Next base: position 3,042,000 of record NW_003852455.1, on the reverse strand, counting down.
TGGGAAAGCTGTTTGATCTCATGCAAGTCCCTTCTCCCTGGGCTCAGTCTCCCCATCCACTAATGAGGGGGTTGATTTGTTAACTTGTTGGTCCCTTCCCTGTCTCTCCTAGCTCCCACCTTTCGATAATTTGTGAGATAATGCAAGGATGAAAATGATGATTGAAATTAAAAATACATCGTACATATTCACTACACATCACTTTAAAATCCTAAGTTTTACCTGATTTTTCAGACTAGCTAAAATATTTTTATTTTGAATCTTTGAAGCGATTTAGTCTGATGTCGTAATTTGAGAAGCTTAATAACAAGCCAAATAAATGCATGCCCTGGCTTTAAAGGGGCTAGGCTTCACCTCACATTCCAGAGCCTTCCTGAGGTCCCAGGGGCCTGCCCCCGCATGCTCCAGCCTAGGTCAACTCTGAGCCCTTCACGCACAGAGGTGCAAGTAAGCATCCCTGTGATCCCTCAGGAAAGCCCTCCTTCATCCTGGGCTTGCACACTTTCCTCACTGAAGTCCTGCTCAGAGGTTAGAAGGTTGCCTAAGATCACATTTAGAGCTTTCCCACCACCACTGCTGTGGAGGGGCCAAATGTGTGAATTAAGCCATTCCAGGGCGCCCTGCCCCCACCCCACTGGGAAAGGCTTTCTTGGCAACCATCCTCTTTCAGAGCCCATTAGAAAAGTGCACATTCCCTTGGTCTCGCTGGCTCCAATCAAGTGTTGAGAGGGGGAGGGGAAGCATTACAGGCTGCTATTAGCCAATGTTGAAAGCTTCTGTTTTCCGCCCCCACCCCCAGCTTGCAGTGCCAGGTCCCAGCTTGGCCAGGAATCAACCAGGCGTTTTGTTCAGAAGTAGCAACTCATTTTTATCAAAGATGGAATGCAGAGTTGCAGTTGTTTCTAATGCCTTTGCATGGCAACCAGGGCTCCTGCTCCAAGCATTCCTGCACTCTCTTTTCTGGGCAATTTGCTTTCTTTCCTTTCTCCATCCAAAAATTGGGAGCAGAGCCGCTTGAGAATGCCTCCAAACTGGGGGGTGGATAGGAGCTCTAACACTTCATAGTATCTTTATTAATGTGTCTATTTTCAACGCAGGGTTTGGTGATTATAACTCTGTAAAACCAACCTAAAATTACCCAAGGACCACAACACTGTGTTGTGGTGGACAGAGCTCTAAGCTGGCTTCTGCCTACTGTATACCCCCCACACACCCCCGGCCTTATGTTGAGCAAGTATCTTCCCCTGTCTGAGGCTTAGAGACCCACCAGTAAGTGGAGATTGACTAGATCAGCTTGCTTTAACCATGTTTGCTCTCCAAAAGCTTTGTAATTCTGCTGAAAGCTGTGGACCTTCTCCTCAGGGAAAAAAAATGATGTATTTGTTCATTCATTTGAAAAGTATTTATTAAGCTCCTGCTAAATATGCATATGTGGGCATAATTTGGAATTTCATTTCAGGGGCTTTACCGGTAAAAAAGAAAAACCCTGGTGATGAATTTTGCAGTGAGCATATATAGACTCTCATCTAGAAAGACTATGATAATTATTCCAGTAAAGAATCATAAAACTACCTAGCCAGGCAGATGCCGGAGGACAGAGGCAGCAAGGGAGGTGGTCAGTCTAAAGTCGATCTCCAGCTTCCCATCCCTTCCCGATGCCCCCACCCGGCACGTGCACAGGCAAACATGCCCCAAACCAGCCTGGAATGTGCTGTTTCTGGGCACTTGGATTGCAGGAAGCTGGCGGCTGCCTTGGAGAGACGGCAAACATGTCTCTTCTATCTTGGGCTTTATTTTTCTCACGGTCTCTGAAAGGACTGGGATCAGGTGATATGTGTGGGACTGCTCCCTGTACAGGTGCGGAGCAGGTACTGAGGGGAGGAGAAAACCCACCCTGTGTGTACTTACTCAAGGCTCTTTCAATAGCCCTCCCAGGATAGCTCTTGGCAAGGCAGCTACCCCGTCTCTGGCAGGCTGGAGGGAATCTGAGTGTGAGAAAGTCAGTCAAGCGGAGGAAAAGGGGGAAAAAAAAGCTTCGAGTCCTCAGGCAAAATACCTTTTTTCTTCTTCTCTCCCGCTTGCTCTCTCCTTTCTGTAGCTTTAAACCAAACCCCCAAACCATTCTGGTACCTCAGGGACAAAGGGGAGACTCACTAGAAATGCACTTATTTGTTTTATGGTTTAAAAGCAAACAAGTGATACATACAATAAGACAGAGAAATCACCCTTCATCACCGGTGAGGGTGGGGACACGGGGGAGGAAGGAGACACAGAAGCCCCTGTATTTACTGGGCATGATAAGAGGGCGAGAGAGTCACTGCTTTGCTGATATCACAGTAGGATCAAAGAAGGAACCTCCACTGATGAACAGGGTGCGATTTTCTCTCTGCTTTGGGAGAGGGAAGAGGATGACTGAAAAATAAAAGACTGTTCCTGTCTAAGAGGAGCCTTCCATATCCAACAGCCTTTTCTTGAGTTCAGGACCTTACTCCCCCATTTGAGAAGGGATAGGGAGAGCATGAAAGTGTCCTGTGTTCACTACTTAGGATAAGAATACTAAAAAATAATCTCTGAGCATATTTGCAAGAAACTTTTCTTCTTGAATGGTTAAGAGTGGAAAACTAGAGAGTTGATGGAAATTTTTCGTTCTGGTCCAGACAAATTCATGGCTAAGTTTTGGTTACTTGAGCCCTCTGTCCCTCTGTCTGAAAGTCTGTGTGTGTGGTTATTTGCTCATTCTATCAAGCTAAGCACTCGTAAAGTGGCAATAAACAAGTTGCTGATTAACTATGTGTATTGTGTATTTGACCCATGAATCTGCTTTAGGCACTGCAGTAAGACTCTATCCCATTCTCCATGTCCCTTCAGGGTGCCAAATCCTGAGGGTGGAACAAAATCAGATGAAGAAGTCTCTTAGTAGTGACAGGGGGTGGCATACACTGCTAGGTAATTAGGGCCTGAGGGCAGGCAGCAGTCAATGTCATAACAGAGCTCAGTGGAAACACTGGCTCTGAAAGATCTGGGGAGAAACCTGGAAAGGGTTAACATGCTTCCCTGGGAAGGGTTTAGTTCCTTAGAAGAATCTGGGTCAGTGTATTTGTGCAGTTTTTTAAAAGTCAGATGCTGAGCAGAAGCATTTTAAGAAGCTTGCAAAGGGGACATGGCAGTAAGGAAGGTAACTTCATAGGCTCATCACCTTTCACCAAGAAGACTTTAAATACACAGGAAACCCCCATGTTTTCCAAAAGCAACAGAAAATTTTCTGTCATCACCACTTTCCATCGGTTTAAAATAAGAACAAAAAGCCCTACCAATAATGCCCAGGTTGCAGGTCAACAAAGGAAGCACTGTTCATTTCTTCAGAACATGACAGGGCACAGCCGACTCTGCAGTGTGTTAACACGCACACACAATCCCAGAGCAGCCCAAGGGGCAAGAGTAAACCAAGCCTGCAATGAGGTAAATGTTTTGGCTGTAGATGAGGGCTCTCCTAGAAGGTGGAAATGAGGCTTAGAAGGTTAATAGGGGCATGATTATTCCTTAGTTAAACCCCAAGTGGAGTAGTGGGGGTACAAGGAACACTGCATTAAAGGGTAGCCAGGTTTCTGTTGAATTTGGATGACTGGACAATGGGTAGTCAACCCCCAAGTGAGCTGGACCTGAAAAGGTGGGTGTCACCCTGCACCTGTCACCTAGTAACCTTCTTTACTACTTTGGGCCTCCTGACTGACCTCTCTGCCTCCAAACCCTGCAATCCAGTCTCCACAGTTTTGCCAGAGGCATCTTTCTAAAGGGGAACCCTGATGTCCCTTCTCTACTTAAGAACATTTTGTGGCTCTCCATTGTCTAAAGATAAGGTCCAAAGTCCTTTAGCAAGATGTTTAAGGATTTCTCCTAGGGATTTCTCAAGAAAGGGCCTCGAGCTTCCTCCTCCAGTCTCTTCAAGTAGTTTGGGCTCTAGACCATGTACCTTAAATAAAGACCTTAGGTTCCAGAGTATTGGTCATCAATACATGGGTATTGATGTCCCCAGCCCATGACTCAGCACATTGCCAGTGCCCCAATCCTATCTATTTTTAAGATACACAGGCCACGGCCTCCAGGAAGTTTTCCAAAGTACCCCAACATATAAGTAATTTCCATAGCATTGTACCTCTATCTAGACACTCATCTCTCTTGAACCTAGGACCTCCTGGAGGAATCTCCTGGGGAATCCCTAGATGTACTCATGAGAATATGTGTCTCTAGGCTGTGGGCTTCCTGTAAGTCCAGATGGACCAGCAATATTGCTGTCCATACAGATAAGGTCTCATATTTTGTTTAGGTCCTCCTAATCGTCCAGCCATCATCTAAAGTACCCTAAAAGAAAGGAAAAATAGAGTAATGCCTGGTCATCTGTCAGAAAATCAGTGGCTGTCTGCCTCCGCAGTTGACTATAAACTTCTTGCAGGCTGCCACTGTTATCTCTCATCGTGGTAACCCCAGGGTTTAATACGGAGTCAAGCGATGAGTGTGCGTTCCATAACAAAAGAGAGGGGCTTGCCCAAGGTCACCCAAAGTCAAGAACCACTGACTCTCATCCGGGACAAGATCTGCTGAAATCATTGACATTATCTCAGTGGGGAGTTCGGAGGAAGGAAGGAATGAAGTGTCTGCGAAATGTGTGCCAGGCCTCCGGGACGCGGGAAGGGTCGAGAGGGCGGGGGCGACAACAAACGAGACTCTCAGCTCCCAAGCAGCCCTGAGCCGCCAGAGCAGCTAGCCGGTTCCCGGGCGGCGGGGAGTGAGGGCACGGGGGCCGGCGACCCGGGCAGGCGGGCGGGAGG
>NW_003852455.1:3029540-3036872 GCF_000181295.1 Otolemur garnettii | reverse complement strand
GCGAAGCCGCTCTAACCGCAGCCGCCGAGCGGAGGTAGGAGGCTGACCCGGCCGCTTCCTAAGTGCGGTCAGGCATCTCGTGACCGCGGCGGGCGCCGAGGGCCCCGCGGGGGGAGGAAGGGCGGGAGAAAGGAGCAAACAAGGAGGCCCCTTCTCTCCCCCCGGCTGTTGCGAGTGAGGTTGTCGGCCGAGTTAAAACCCCAAACCCGAAATTGGGGGTGGGGAGTGGGGGTTGGAATAATTCCCCACTCTCCAGCCCTGGCGTGCGCTCCTCTCCCGGAAGAGCTGACCTTGGCCCGGGAAGGTGGGGGTAGGGTGGGGGAAACAGAGTAAGCGCCGAGGCTCGGCTCCCAGCCTGCCGCCCCCTCGGATTCCCGGCCTGGCGGGCCGGAGGAGGGGGCCCCGGACACACACACACACACACACACACACACCCCACACGCAGCGCGCGCCAATGAGCCCAGGCCAGGCGCAGGGGGCGGGGTTTTCCCAGGCTCGAGCACAGCAGCTGCTATTTACCTTCTTGGCTTCTCCCGGGGACCAGGAACCAGCCCCCGCTCTCCGCCGCCCGCCGCCGCCCCCCGCCTCCCTGCCCCCGGGGCGCGCGCACACACACTCACATACGCACGCACACACACATCCTCCAGGCCAGGCCGCAGCCGCGGCGGCAATAAAACATCCTGGCACGTGCTCCGGCTCCAGGCGCGCCCTCGCCGGCCGGCTGATGTCAAACTGCAGCTCGGCTGGTGTAGCTCTTAAAGGGGCCGCGCGCGCCGGGTGCCTAGGCTGCCTTGGCCGCCGGCGGGGCGAGAATAGAGAGGCTGCTTCCTTGCCCGCCACGTCTACGTGCTGCAGAACCTAGAGCCTCGGAGTGGAAAGAGAAAAAGTGGTGAAGGATCGCGAGCCTCTCTGAGGCATTGCCGTCAAAGCCCCCCTTGTTCATTTTTCATTTGAAATTCCATTTCCTTTCTACCCAGTGGGAAATTATTCTGATTGCTTTCTGGGGAAGCCCAGGGATCAATGTCCAAAATGCGGAAGACTGAGGGATTGGAACAGAGATGCGCATTCAAGAACCACCTTGCTCTGAAAAACCTGCAACTGTAAGGGGGAGGACATTTTTTCCTTTTTCAGCATGCACAAAGGAAAAATTTTATCCTTTTTCTGCATGATCTACCTTCATCCCCCTTAATGTATAGTCTGAGCGGGAAATCATCGGTAACTCTCATCCTTGCAGGGTTCCTCCCTTTTAACCTGTACTATTATCTTTTATTGCTGTCCTATACCTGTTTAAAAATGTTTCACATGAATTTCTTATTACAATCAAAGCTCTATTTCACGTAAGAAAGGGAATACAAAGCAAAGACCCAAAGAAGTAAACTAAATCAAAACCAGAGCGGAAAAATCTCCTAAAGCAAAGTCCAGAGGGAAGAGTAGCAAAGGGTTAAAATCCTTTTGATTGACGTTGTAGCCTCCGGTGCCCCGGGCTCAGGCGCGCGCCATTGGCCGCCAGACCTTGTGCCTGGCGGCCAATGGGGGGGCGCGGTCCACGAGCAGTGCCGCGTGTCTCCTCCTCCCATTGGCTGAAAGTTACTGTGGGAAAGAAAGTTTGGGAAGTTTCACACGAGCCGTTCGCGTGCAGTCCCAGATATATATAGAGGCCGCCAGGGCCTGGGGATCACACAGGATCTGGAGCTGGTGCTGATAACAGCGGAGTCCCCGGTCTACGTCTCTCCTTGGTCCTGGAATAGCGCTACAGATCACCAAGTAGCCATAAAATATTAAGTAAACCCTCAGTACTTGCTCAGTAATTTTGTAAAGTCTCAAGTAAAAGGGACATAAACAAAAAATTATCTTTTGTGAAGAACTCCAAAAATAAAATTATCTAGGGATTCAAAAAAAAAAGAAAGAAAGAAAATGCCAGCTGATATAATGGAGAAAAACTCCTCGTCCCCGGTGGCTGCTACCCCAGCCAGTGTCAACACGACACCGGATAAACCAAAGACAGCATCCGAGCACAGAAAGGTAAGGGCGGTACCTGTATCTCTGCAACCCGTAAATTAAGCAGGGGGTTGGGGGAGAACTCTTTTCTCTTTTGAAACCGTGGGGTGAAGTGGCAGATCCCATGGGAACTCAGGGCCCTTTTTTATTTCTTTGCAGTCATCAAAGCCTATCATGGAGAAACGACGAAGAGCAAGAATAAATGAAAGTCTGAGCCAGCTGAAAACACTAATTTTGGATGCTCTTAAGAAAGATGTAAGTGGGGAATGCTGCTCATTTTTAATAAATTTTTTTTAAAAAGCTTTCTCAGCTACTAAGAGTGAAGCCCCCGGCCTGCGTTCTCCTGCCGGGAGGGCCGGGCCCCTCTTGCCGGGGTCCGAAATATTGGCGCCCGGGCCAGAAGGAATCCCTCAGCACCTCATGGCAGTTGACAGGGGTCTCACTTTCTTCCCTTGCCTCCTCTTACGTGCAGAGCTCGAGGCATTCCAAGCTGGAGAAGGCAGACATTCTGGAGATGACAGTGAAGCACCTACGGAACCTGCAGCGGGCGCAGATGACTGGTGAGGGCGGCTTGCCGGGTCTCCCTCTGCGGGCGTCCCTCTCGCCCTGCGGTGATTTCTTCCAGACTTCCGTCCGTGGCTGTGAGAGGCATTCAGCTACATTTTACTGCCTTGGCTCACTCTCGCGTTCCCACGGTCTGGGGCTTATTTATAGCCTCAACTCCAAGTTGTTACTGTTCCGGAAAGGGAGGGAGAGGTTGTAGCCGCGAGGGTGGCGGGCGGCTTGACTGTGGGGGAAGTGGGTAGGGGACGAAAGGACGTAGGACCGTGGCGGTTTTGAGCTGCGCGGAGCCCAGAGGTTGACTAGTTTAGCACTCCTCCCTCCATCCCATTACCGAAGGGGAAATGGGGTTCGGATGGCAGACTGGGGAGCATTGCCCAAGGTCACACAGTAGATAGTACGCGGGGGTGTGGGTGACAGATCTAGGCTGAGATCGGTTTAAATGGAGCCACAGAGAATGCGGAGGGAGTCTTGCTTCAGTCTCCACGCTGGTTTTTCTAAACCCACCCCACTCTCCCAGTTGGAGACAGTTTCCTGGGCGCGAGGTTAGGGAGGCACACCCCAGAGACCTCCCAGGGCGGGAGGCAGTGGTCATGGAGCCAGGGCCGTTCAGTCACCCGGCTGTCTCCTTCTGGCCTGCAGCCGCACTGAGCACAGACCCAAGCGTGCTGGGGAAGTACCGTGCTGGCTTCAGCGAGTGCATGAACGAGGTGACCCGCTTCCTGTCCACGTGCGAGGGCGTTAACACCGAGGTGCGCACCCGGCTGCTGGGCCACCTGGCCAACTGCATGACCCAGATCAACGCAATGACCTACCCGGGGCAGCCTCACCCTGCCTTGCAGGCGCCGCCGCCACCCCCGCCAGGACCTGGCGGCCCCCAGCACGCGCCATTCGCACCGCCGCCGCCACTCGTACCCATCCCCGGGGGCGCGGCGCCCCCTCCCGGCGGCGCCCCCTGCAAGCTGGGCAGCCAGGCTGGAGAGGCGGCTAAGGTGTTCGGCGGCTTCCAAGTGGTACCGGCTCCTGACGGCCAATTTGCCTTCCTCATCCCCAATGGGGCCTTCGCGCACAGCGGTCCTGTCATCCCCGTGTACACAAGCAACAGCGGGACCTCCGTGGGCCCCAACGCAGTGTCGCCTTCCAGCGGCCCCTCGCTCACCGCGGACTCCATGTGGAGGCCGTGGCGGAACTGAGGGGTTCAGACCACCCCTCTACTTAAACTTCCCAACCCATCTCTATTCCCTCTGGACACTAAACAGGAACTTGGATACTGGGAGGAAAGAGGACTTTTGTGATTAAGTGGTTACTTTGTTGTTGTTGTTTTTTAATTTCTAAAAAGTTACTTTTTTGTAGAGAGCTGTATTAAGTGACTGACCATGCACTATATTTGTATATATTTTATATGTTCATATTGGATTGCGCCTTTGTATTATAAAAGTTCAGATGACATTTCGTTTTTTACACGAGATTTCTTTTTTATGTGATGCCAAAGATGTTTGAAAATGCTCTTAAAATATCTTCCTTTGGGGAAGTTTGAGAAAATATAATAAAAGAAAAAAGTGAAGGCTTTTTTATGTCTCAGAACTGATTATTTCAGAATATGTAAAAAGAGGTTTTTAGTGGAATTTGAATTACCTGTAATCTGGGAATCCCACAAATGACTCTTTGTTATTAAAAGAACATTTTAAAAAATCCATCAAACCTTTCACCAACCCTCCATAAACTAAAAAGGCTAAATTCCATTTAATTTATAAGAACCTATCTGGTAATGGCTTCTGTAATATGCTTGTGGTCAATCTGTTGAAGGATTTCCAAAAAGTTACTTTAAAATAAAGTTTCAGTTGGGTAAGTCTTAAGTTCTTGTTCTACTAGCTCCTGAGAAACTTGAACAGGATGGAATTCATGAAGGAAATAGATCAGATCTCATTGCCCATTGTGCTTAAGGGTGGCTCCTACAGCTCTACTCCCCTGGCTAACTCACCAACATCCAGAGTAAAATCATCCAACCACTCAGCAACCTCCTGCCTTCAAGTGTTGGGGGTTCTCATTAATTAGGGACAGTTAGACATTCACTAGCACCCAAAAGTTTGAAATGCCTCTCTGCACCCTCTTCAAGCAAGCTGAAAAGGTCAACAGATTTCCTTCTGCCAAGGGACAGCTAGTTAGACTCCCAAGGGGAGCCTGAGCCCAGATGATTAACACCAGACATGTGTTTTTGATAAGTTTCTGTGCTTGCCTCTAATGGAGAAAGCATGTGGGGGCTGCGCTGGCAGGCACACAGGCCATCTTCCCCCTTTTAATACAAACTGCAAGCGACCCCTTCGCTTGGTCATGCCCCATTTCCAGGCAAGATGTGGGCTCCAGATAGAAGCAAAAGGGTTGTCTCGGGTTTCAGCTCACATAACCCTCCTTAACAAGTCCTAACTCAAAGCGGACAGCTTTAAACTGTGCCAGGATCTGCAGGGAATTTCTTCCAAATCCCATCACAAAGGCTTGTCAGATTTTGTCAGATTTGGCCAGGTGTTTGACTGCATCCAGGTGTTGGGGAAATGAAAACCACGAGCCCTGCGAGACCAGACACATCAGCCGCGCTGTGGGTCTGGCGGGCGCGCCCTCCTCCCTCACCGCCGGCCAGTCCTCCTCCCCGCCCCGGCCCCTCCCGCAGGCCCACTCTCACCCCCCCCCCCTTTCCTTAGAGCAGCTTCTGGGAGAAGGACGAGGCAGGAGAGATCAATCTTTGAAGCTCTCCTAACAGATAAAGCCAACGATTTTCTGTCTTGTTTCAAAAGCTTTACCTCTACCCTGCCTTGCTCTGGCCTTTCCCACAGGCCAGTGTGGAGAGTGGCTCTATCATAGGAACGATCTAGGAGACTGCAGTCATTTCTACTGAAATGCCTTCCAACCCAGCTTCTGTCCGAGAGGGAGAGGTTTAAAAGATACTTACAAAAAAGAAAAGAAAGAAAGAAATTGGCATCTACTAGCTCTATTTTGTGTACATGAAAGGTGTCCAACGCACCCTCCACCAAAGAAATACACACACACCCTTCTTTTTCTTTTCTTTTTTTAGAGACAGTCTCATTTTATAGCCTTCTGTAGAATGCCGTAGCATCACAGCTCACAGCAACCTCCAGCTCTTGGGCTTAGGTGATTCTCTTGCCTCAGCCTCCCATGTAGCTGGGACTACAGGCCCTGGCCACAACTCCTGGCTTTTTTTTTTAATTGCAGTTTGGCAGGAGCTGGGTTCGAACCCTTCACCCTCAGGCCTGGGTCCTACTCACTGAGCCACAGGGGCCGCCCACACACACCCTTCTTTATCACATAACTTTTCCACGTTTTCCCTCTCATCTAAACACAAACACAACAATTCTCCATTAAGACACCAAACCCTAGCTCAAATGCTTCATTTGGTAACCCTGTCTTCTGGTCTCACCAGGAGTCCTTTAACTGGACAGAAATAATCCAGACCACAGTCTCAGTTTTATAAAAGGAGTTCCTTTATATGTATTTTTTAAAATTCACTGAAGAAAAATAGCACACTAATTGAAAATTAGTCTCTACCTGTGCTGAAAGGTAAAACTGAAAAAATATTTCTATTAATATCACCAAAAATACATAGATACCTTACTAGTGAGGGAGACTAAATCTAAGGTAAATAAGTAAACATCTGGGGTATGGGGGAAATAATTAGTGATTTGAAAACAACATGCTTCTTTCTTCCTCTGAAATTTGGGTATAGATTATTCAATGAGGCATTTGTTTCTGTCCAATATGGGTAGAGAGTAGAGACCTGAGGCTGAAATGGGGACTTTCAGCTTCCGGACCCAGCTATACCCTCAAATTCACTCTGTCACCTTGGCTAAGTCGTTTTTCTTCTCTGGGACATTTCCAAGTCCATGAGTGAGTGGATTTCTATCTAGGCCACCGTACTCTGCTACACCGTGGCTGTTCTTTAAGTAACTACCTGCGAGAGAGCGAAGCTTTAAAGACAACTTCAATCTGGCCTCCCGGGAGGTCTCCCCCACCCCCACCCCAGCCCGCCTCGCCTAATTAAATGGCCTCAGGGCACCCCCAGCAGCCCCTCTCCCTCGCCCCCCGGCAGTGCTGATCAATCTGGGAGATAAGGCTCAGCTCCAAGCTCCGTGTCCGGATGCGGGCCGCTGGCCTCGCGCATTAGCCTCTCAATGGAGACCTTCCGGGGCCCCGGCCCCCTGCCGTCTCCAGCAGCATCCGGAGCGGGAAAGGCGCCGAACTGGAAGGCGGGGGTAGGTCCCCTCGGTCAAGACTAGAGTCTCCCCCAAGCGGCGCATAAGCGCCACTCGGAGGCTTGCCCCTCCTCGCACCCGGTCTCACCCCACGTGTTTCTGGAGTGGGGACGCGGGGGTTTAACTGGACCCCCTCATCGTCACCAGCGTCCCGGGAAACCTGTCATTAAAGTCAATTAACTTTTCCCACACCCGTTGGCCGGTAACAACCCGCTGCTGCTAACTTCCTCCCCAGCTCCTAAGTGCAACCAGATGGGCAGACGAGCTGCCCCCGCCGCGCGCCCGCCCCGGCGGCCCGGGAGTTCCAGGGAGGCCGCTGGGGCCCGCGACCCGGGCGGGAGCGGGCCAGGGCGGCCACGCCGGGCCGGCCCCGGCGGCCCTGCGGCCAAGGTGGTTTGCTTAGCAGGCCCGGCTGCTTTCTGGCAGGAAATGAATAGCTCCCAGATGAGCTCAAGCAACCTGAGAGGTCGTGAGAACGGCGCGAACCCCCGCCTGTGCAGCCGGCAGCCTG